>NC_133333.1:236487076-236625179 GCF_042186555.1 Aquarana catesbeiana
CTGGTGCGCTATGGTCCATGAGGTCACGAATAGTCGGACATGACTAAACGACTGAACAACCACAATGGAAGCTTCATTAGCCTTTTCTTTTCAAGATAAAAAAATTTTCAGCATCTACAGAAAATAAATGTTGATCCTGCCAGAAATGCTTTGTCCTTGTCACTTCCTGTGAGCTGCGCTAAAGAATATCCTCCTTCCTAGCGATCTTCTGTAATTTACCAATTGCCCTGCCTCCCATGTAATTGAGATGAGGATATACAGTTATGTTAGTAGTCCTCATCAGGACAGCAGCATATTACAGGGTTTCGTGAAACCCTAGGCTTTCTCCAGAGATTGGTTGCTAGGGGTTCCTTGAGCTGTATTTGACTGACCTCCCATTTGATGGTGCGTGCAAAGTTCTGCGGCCAATGCCACTTGAAAGAACCAGCAGTATGACGCCAATGATCGGTTCAGCAGTCAGTAAGTGTGCCATTCCAACCACTACTGTAAAAGGGGCATTCTTCCCACTGTCTACCAATGTAAAGTGCCTTTTTCCCACTGACCCCAATGAGTTGATCTGTCAGGGGTTCCCCTAGACCTGAAAATTATTTCAAGGTATCCCTGGGAGTAAAATGGTTGAGAAATGCTGGCCTAGGGTGACAACCATGGCTCCCTCTATACAGACAGTGGAGAAATTATGTAGCCACCCAGGGACAGGAGGTGTGTCATTTGCAGAACTACCTGGTTCAGATTAAAGGGGGGAAAAATTTAAAAAAAAGGGAAAACGAATGCAACCACAGTAAGGACTAGTAAGCTGCAAAATATAAAGTTTTTGGTTTTGGGTTTAGATACGCTTTAATATAAGAAACCTTACTGTTCTTTTTTGCTGAGTACTACCGTATTTAATTGTGTTGCTGGCATTTATATTTCTTAAAATGTATGGAAAATATGTTAGTGATTTGCATTTTTTTTTTTTTTGCTTATCTCTTTTGATTTGCAAACATTTTATTTTGTGAAAGCGATCATGTTTCCTGTTATGATATTATACATTTTACAGAATGCTTTGATGTTCTCTGATCTAAAGAGAACTCTTTTCCGGAGAATAATTCCTTGATGGAGAAATGTTATATTGTTTTGCCCAAGAAGTGCGATGTACAACATAAAGCTTTTCATGGGAATTGGAAAAAAATTTGTTACTGGAAAACAAATTTTAAGCAAGTTCATGTATAAGAATATAAAAGAGTTTCCATGTACGCTTACAAAATGAATCAGAAGTTCTCAGACAGTAAAGTAACCCACAGTAACACATTCTTATTTGTAATTTAAATACTCCAATTATAATACAGGATTGTATGGTTTTAGAGTCAGTGGAGTGTAGATACACTGTTGGCCTGTTCCAGCTTGATGGGTTGTTGAAGGATAAGGTGGAATTCAGGAAGAACTTTAATTCTCACTACCAGCTAGTGTGACCATATGTCAAGACTACCAGCTGGACCATACGTCAAGAATACCTGTTGTATAATATCAATTTGTCTAGGGTCTAGAACACTGGTAACCAATCTGCTGTCCTTTTGCACTTTTTGTGTAGCCCTCAGGGATCCTGAAGACACTAATCTGTGTTTCCCTATTGCCCTGTTATAGCAGTGATTTCTAGCAGTCATGTATTGTGTCACTCTCCAGCATATGAATGTCTCCTGAATCATGTCCTTAGTTTCCAGCAACTACTAAAGCATTTTCACAGTCTTCCGACCATTTCTTGTATTACAGTGCCTTGAAAACGTTTTTTTTTTTTTCCAAATTTTGTCATGTTACAACCAAAAACGGAACTGTATTTTATTGGAATTTTATGTGATAGGTCAACACAAAGCGGCACGTAATTGTGAAGTGGAAAGAAAATGATAAATGGTTTTCAAATTATTTTAGAAATAAATCTGTGAAACGTGTGACGTGCATTTGTATTCAGCCTCCTTTACTCTGATACCCCTAACTAAAATCTAGTGGAACCAATTGCCTTCATAAGTCACCTATTTAGTAAATAGAGTCCACCTGTGTGTAATTTAATCTCAGTATAAATACAGCTGTTCTGTGAAGCCCTCAGAGGTTTGTTAGAGAACCAAGGAACACACCAGACAGGTCAGGGATAAAGTTGTGAAGCAGTTTAAAGCAGGGTTAAGTTATAAAAAAAATATCCCAAGCTTTGAACATTTCACGGAGCTCTGTTCAATCCATCATCCGAAAATGGAAAGAGTATGGCACAACTGCAAAGCTACCCAGACATGGCCGTCCACCTAAACTGACAGGCCAGGAGAGAATTAATGTGAGAAGCAGTCAAGAGGCCCATGGTAACTCTGGAGGAGCTGCAGAGATCCACAGCTCAGGTGGGAGAATCTGTCCACAGGACAACTATTAGTGGTGCAATCCACAAATCTGGCCTTTATGGAAGAGTGGCAAGAAGAAAGCCATTGTTGAAAAAAGCCATTGTTGAAAAAAGCCATAAGAAGAAGAAGTTTGCAGTTTGCGAGAAGCATTGTGGGGGGCACAGCAAACATGTGGAAGAAGGTGCTCTCGTCAGATGAGACCAAAATTGAACTTTTTGGCCTAAAAGCAAAACTCTATGTGTGGTGGGAAACTAACACTGCACATCACCTTGAACACACCATCCCCACTGTGAAACATGGTGGTGGCAGCATCGTGTTTTGGCGATGCTTTTCTTCAGCAGGGACAGGGAAGCTGTGCGGAGTTGATGGGAAGATGAATGGAGCCAAATACAGGGCAATCTTAGAAGAAAACCTGTTAGAGTCTGCAAAAGACTTGAGACTGCAAAAGACTTGATGGGCAGCTCCCCATCTTCATGGTGAGCTGCCCAACACAAGCAATCAGACTCAAGTAATGATACAGTCCACCTTGATGACCTGTGAAAACTCATGTCCAGCAACCCACCAATAAAACAATAAAAATATGACTGGTATGAAAAGTTGTTTTCAAAGTTGTTTTAATAAAATGAACCTTTTTGTAAAATATATGTTTTCCTTAAAGCACTTCCTGGGGAAGTTCATTTAGGACTCACTCTGAGTCAACATTCAGTGAAGTTGCTCTGACTGCACATGGTAAATACAGTATATGCAATGGTTATCTGTAAAAAAAAAAAAAAATAGTGTTGAAGCTCTAAGCCTCATATTTAAACTGGGGGGGGGAGCTTTAGTTTGATTTGCACTGTTGAAGCTGAACACTCTGATGTCCATGTAATGGTGGCAGGCTAACAAGGACAGAAGAGAAGTTCATACCATGGACTATCACTGTAATTTTATGAGTGAGCTCTGTTCCCTTTCCTTTTCATTTACAATAAAAAAAAAACTACCTTAGTTCCCTACTTCATATGCAAATATGTTTCTAAATTAAAACTGAAGTTTTAGAGAACACTGCCGTTATGCGTCTTTTGTTTTGTATGTCATCTGATTGTTCTGGTTTTAGGCTGTGTGATGTTGCTGCATGACATTATATAGAATGTTGGTCATTCAGCTGCTGCAAATGACATGGGACTTTCCATGAAGTGATAGCCATATGCAAAGGCTGATGTACAAAAGTCTTGAAAATGGAATTCCCAATAAAAGTGTAGTACTTGCAGCAGCAATCAATCAGATTCCTAATTTAAATTCTTCAGTGATTTAAAAATCAAAACAGACAAGCCCTACGTGGAGTGAGTTAAGTTCATATACCGTATATACTCGAGTATAAGTTGAGTTTTTCAGCACATTTTTTTGTGCTGAAAGTGCCCCCCTCGACTTATACTCGAGTCAAGCACTTTTCTGCAGCAAAAAAATTCATTTTCCGAACCGTATCTCAGGGCCACTTGGTGCTAGGAACCCCAAATTTGGTGTGCAAACCCAGTGGCACTGGTACCACAACATATACAAAGCTAGGGTTCCTAGCACCAAGTGACCCTGATATATGGGGCCCCAAATTCGGTTCGGAAAGTGTAATTCTCTGCTGCAGAAAAGTGCTTGACATTTTCTGAACCGATTTTGGGGCCCCGTATCTCAGGGCCACTTGGTGCTAGGAACCTCAAATTTAATGTGCAAACCCTGTGGAACTAGCACTACAGCTGGGGTTCCTAGCAACAAGTGGCCCCGAAATATGGGGCCCCAAAGCCCGTTCGGAAAATGTCATTCTCTGCTGCAGAAAAGTGCTTGACATTTTCTGAACCGACTTTGGGCCCCGTATCTCGGGGCCACTTGGTGCTAGGATATGTTGTAGTGCTAGTTCCGCTGGGTTTGCACACCAAATTTGGGGTTCCTAGCACCAAGTGGCCCCGAAATAAGGGACCCCAAATTCGGTTCGGAAAATGTCATTCTCTGCTGCAGAAAAGTGCTTGACATTTTCTGAACCGATTTTTGGGGCCCTATATCTCAGGGCCACTTAGTGCTAGAAACCCCAGCTATGGACATTTTATGGTGGGGTTTGCACACCAAATTTGGGGTTCCTAGCACTAAGTGGCTCCGAGATACGGGGCCCCAAAATCGGTCAACTGTGTCCATCTGCAGCAATGTCATTTCGGGACCCTTTGGGTTCAGAGACCCCAAATTTTGGCTGCAGCTAGGGGGCATCTAGGAACCCTTAACTACCAAGTTTGAAGTTCAGGGGACCTATGGCTGCAAATGGGCACAGTGAGGCATGCAAATGGACACCGTGAGGCTGCAAATGGGCATTGTTGACCCTCTTTTCCACTTACAGTAGCTGCGCATTTCTCACCCTAGGCTTATACTCGGGTCAATACGTTTTTCCCATTTTTTAGTGGTAAATTAGGGCCTTGACTTATACTTGGATCGACTTATACTTGAGTATATACGGTACTAGTAGAATTTAATTAGAAAATTGGTTTTCAGGATGTCGCTTTGATAATAGTTATTGGACAGAATTCTAAATGTGAATGTGGTTTTCGATCAGGAAAAATTATACTTATTGTAAGGTACAAAGAAAACAGTTTAATACTTCTAGGATTCCATTCAAGTGGCAGGTCTAGACACAATTTTAAGGGGTATGAAAATAAGTTAGTTGACTCTGATGGCAAGATTGAATGCCCTGATGAATAATTTTTCTGAATTTTGGACAAATATTCAAATGAAATTATACTGTTGTATGGCCAGTTTTATAACAGTCTTGGTACAATTAAGTATACAAAGGTCAAAAAGAATGCCAGACCATGAGCTAACAAGGCTACTAGTTTGTTCTTTTTATTCTTGGGCATTGTGTTATTTTCTCATCAAACAATTAATTTTGTTTTTTCTGCCATTCCCAGTCCCCCCAGATTTGTTCAATATTTGAGCCCTAAATAAGGGGGATACCTCTGAACCCTCAAAACCTGTTGACTGTTTTGTATTATTTTTCTGAACAAACTCCAGAATTAAACGTTTTCCAAACTCTTAGCTCATTAGTCTGGTGCCCCTTTTTGACTTTTTTTCTATGTATCTTCTAAACTTAAGGCCCCCTGTTTATTGGGCACCCTGTTTGTGTTTGTGACCTCCAATTATTTACCAGAAAACTGATTCTAAAACAGATGTACTGTAAAGATATACCCATTAAACCTAAATTTGAATCGCAGGAACTTAAAGAGGAAGTAAACCCTGGTGGGTTTTACTTCCTCTTTATTTCCCGGCAAAGGTAAAGCATAATGGGCTACTATGCATGTGGACATGTGTAATAGAATTTTAAACAACAACAAATGGTATTGTAAAATTCCATCTCCCAGAATTGAGAAAATTTACCAGGAGTTTTTCTCCTTGATTGACCATGCATATGCTGAAAATATTCTTACTAAATCAGAATGGGACTAAATACGGACCCAACTACCATGCATGCCCACATTCTACTCTCTACCAAAACTACACAAATGCATGCACTGCCTGTCAGGGAGGCCGATTATATCGGGTCATGGTTCAATAACTGAAAAGCTAAGTGGATTTCTGGATAGACACTTACACCCCTATGTAACTAATCTACCAAGTTACATACACTATGCATTTTTTGCAGAACATTGATGGACTGTGCATTTCCTCCACATCGGTCCTGGTGGCCATAGAGGTGGAGGCTTTGTACAGCTCCATACCACTCGATAAGGGCATGGCCTGTATTAAACATATTATTTCTCAGAATAGCCATTTTGAAAGGAAGACAAGTGGCTTTCTTTTGGGTGCCCTTGAGTTTGTACTCAACCACAACTACTTCATCTTTAATTGTTCCCACTTCCTCCAGGTGCAGGGTGTCGCGATGGGGACTTCATGTGCCCCATCGTACGCCAACCTGTACCTGGGGGAGTGGGAACGAATAACCAATCCATCGGAGGAAATGGCCCCCTTTATGAGGAACGTCGTCATATGGTATAGGTATATCGACGACGTGTTCCTCGCGTGGGATGGGCCCTCTGACCAATTAGAACCTTTCCTCCATCAACTTAACCACAATAATTTCAATCTAACATTCACCATGACTTGAGGTCGGCGTTCTATCACTTTTCTTGATGTTATCATTCACAGGGTCGAAAATGGTCTACTCAGCAGTAGTCTATACAGGAAACCCACGGCTGGTATTTCTATATATTACACGCCAGTAGTTTCGTCCTGTTGTAACCACATACCCCTGAAGAAGAGAACTATTATCACAGACTCGAAACACGTTAGGTTATCTCTGTTGCTTTATCTTTTCAACAGAGTATTGGTTGTTTCTCAACTATATTTTCAATATTGCATATCTTTGTATCTGGATCCTGCATTTTCTATGTATTGTATATCCAACTATTTTTAACCTTCTCCAATAAAATAACATTATTTTTCTATAATTATGGGTTGATTTGTAGAGAAGTACTGCCCCTTCAAAGTCCCAATTAGAGGTAAATCTTTTTTGTTGTTTGTATTTAAAGGCAGCCTCCCTTGAGCCATTGCACCCCAAATTAATTTGTTTGATCTTCTTCAATCATGATATATTGATTGAATCCAGCTCCTCATATTACACATTTTTTAATTTGGTGCAAATAAATGACATGGATAGTTCACAAGTAGCACTGTGCAAGAACAATAAAAGTGCCTGATTTGTTGAGCTAGGACAGTGGTCTCCAAACTATGGCCTGTGGGCTGGATGTTGCCCTTTGCTTGCTTTTATTTGGCCCTTGGGGCACTATTTTTCCCACTTATACATGGCACTATTCATTTAACTGATACCAACAGTGGGGCATAATTCCTCCCACTGACACCAGCAATGATCCTGCTGACACCAACGATGGGTCACTATTCCTCCAACTGACACAAACAATGGGGAATTATTCCTCCAAATGAGACCAACAATGGGGTACCATTCCTCCAACTGACAAGAACAATGAAAACAAAGAGAAGGGGCACCCCTTCTCCTTGTTTTTCTTCTAGCACATTGGACTTGGCTTTTGGTTCTTTTTGGCGGCTGCCTTGAATGACTCTTTTTTCCACCCATATATATGGTATATATATGTTTGTATGGATCCTGCCCCTGCGTACATAGGCAATGTTAAATGAGGTATTTTGGATTGCGCCTTTTTTACTTGTATTATTGACAAGAACAATGGGACACTATTCCTCCCACTGACACCAACAATGGGGCACTATTCCTATCACTGACACCAGCGATAGGGCACCACTCTTTCCACTGACACTAAGGATGGGGCGCTATCCCTCCTACTGACACCAATGATGGAGCACTATTTCTCCAAATAACACCAACGATGGGGCACTATTCTTCCCACTGACACAATCAGTGGGGCACTATTCCTCCCACTGGTGCCAATGATGGGGCACTATTCATCCCATTGACACCAACAATGGAGCACTATTACTCCCACTGACTTAAATGATGGAGCACTATTCCTCCCACTGACACCAACAATGGGGCACTATTCCTCTCACTGACATCAATGATGGGGCACTATTCCTCCCACTGACACCAATGATGGGTTACTATTCCTTCCACTGACACCAATGATGGGGTACTATTCCTCCCACATCAATGATGGGGTACTATTCCTCTTCCTACTGACCACAGGCACTATGTCATTTTTTTTTTTTACTCCCACTGACCACAAAGTCTGAGGCATTGTTTGCTCCCACTGACACTGGGATATTTTCCTGCTAGCCACATCCCAGTAAATTGTCTTTTTGTTTAGAAAGTTTGGACACCCCAGGACTAGGAGAGAATGCCCATTATCTATAGTGCTCCGCTGAGATACATCCTTGTGTCCCAGTCTGTGAGCAGTTTGGCAGACGTTTGGATGTCTGAGCAGTGAACGTCTATTTTGTAATTTTCTTCTTAATGTATGATCAGCTTTATACATAATTCCGGGGCAGTGCCTAAAAGACAAACAAACCGAAGCCGTTGAATGTGCAGCACAGAAAAAAAAATGAAAGTACTTAATACCGAACATCGTCGTTACAACCCTGTAATGTTATATTTTATTTATAAGTTTATTCCACAGCGCTGGACGATGAAAGTGGCAGATAGTTGTAGACAGATGAAGTCAGGGAATACTGGTGATCATTCCTATTACTGTGCAATCACCATCACACAACATGAAGGCTCATTCAATACGGCAATGCGTCCTGTTGTCAGAGGCTACAAAGGCAGTAACCCATAGCAGCCAGTCAGAATGTAAGGTTACTTGGCGACTTGCTTATAAAGTAAATTGAAACCTGATTTGTTGCTTTGCTTTTTTTTTTTTGGTGCAACGCCTTTGCAAACTGCACTGCTTTATTTTCCTATCTCCACCATGACGGTGGAGTTATTTTAACCATTCCTAAAGGCGCAGTACTTATCAAGTCGTACAGGACAATGGTGTTTTATTATACTGTGTGCAAAACGTTTGTGCTTATTTGCTTTGCAGTCCAACTTTGCTTTTTTTTTATGGTGTGTTGATCACTAGTGAGAACTCAGCTCCAGATAGTTATTGGTCTCAGATTTAAGCCGATGAAACCAAGTGGTTTAGTAAAGTGACCCCTGCATCTTCCGATTCTTAACCTGAACCATTTACATAGTACATTTGCGCCATTACTTTGACGTTAAATACCGTTGTTTTGACAGCAGCTAGCTGCCATAATTCCAATATTATTTTGTACTGTGGGCGATTCTGCGACTGACAAAAGTGATCGCCGTGGCGGATTTGTGTTGAGATCACTTTTATAGGCAGTGGGAGAGGTGACCAACCCCCTCCCACAGCTTCCTGGTCATCTCCAAGCTTACCGGACCTGTAAGCCCGGTAAACCCGGAGCGGATCCACTCCGTTTCCATCCGTCGGATGCCTGGGCAGGAAGCCGAGTGAGGGCAAGATGGCCCCCACTCGGCTCTATGCCCTTGGAGGACTGGAGCAATGTTTTGCCCTAAAGGCAAAATTACATTTTTATTTATGTTTTGCTTTTAAAGGTTAATGAGAGATCTGGGGTCTTTTTGACCCCAGATCCCTCAAAAAATGGGACCCGTCATGCTTATTTCTATTACAAGAGATGTTTACATTCAAGTCATACATGGTCAGATTTTATTGTGTCAGATCAACAAAATTCACTAGTTTTGCAGTATGAGGGTCTAACTAAACAATCCATTCATATTAAATCCAGCCAGGTAGACCATCACACCCCCCACTGTCCCTGTATCTCAAGTCAAAAATGAACTGTGCATGATCAGATTCTTATGCCCTGTACACTCGACCGGTTTTCCTGTCGGAAAAAACTCTGAAGGTTTTTCCGACGGTGTTCCAATGGAATTCCGCTGAAACTGTCTTGTGTACACACGATCACACCAAAGTCCGACCGTCCAGAAAGCGGTGACGTACAACACGTATGGCGGGACTAAAAAAGGAAAGCTCAATAGCCAGTAGCCAATAGCTTCCGTCTCGCACTTGCTTCAGAGCATGCGTCATTTTTGGTACGTCGGAACAGCATACACACGAGCGGTTTTCCAGATAGGAATTGGTTCCATCAGAAATATTTAAAACATGTTCTCTTTCTAGGTCAGAATTTTCGACGTAAAAAGTCCGATGAGGCACACACACGATCGGAATATACGATGAAAAGCTCCCGTCTGACTTTTTCTGTCGGACATTCTGCTCGTGTGTACGGGGCATTAGAGATTACACACAGCCCTGTGTGTATTTTGTCCTCTCAGAAAGTAGAGACTTTGTTCTCATTCATACCTGTGCATTTGTGGCACAGTTAAGGATTAGGTTAGGTATTTAGTTATTTGTCCTTCACAGACTGGCACACAGGTAGGTTACTTACCTTCTGCTCTTCTCTCAAGATCTTCACTGTGCATCTCTGCTTGACACCGCTTTGCCTTAGTTTGAAAATATCAAAATAAGTGCAGTGCCTTGAAAAAATATTCATACCCCTTGAAATTTTCCACATTTTGTCATGTTACAACCAAAAACATAAATGTATTTTATTGGGATTTTATGTGATAGACCAACACAAAGTGGCACATAATTGTGAAGTGGAAGGAAAATGATAATTGGTTTTCTACATTTTTTACAAATAAATATGTGAAAAGTGTGGGGTGCATTTTGTATGGCGCCCCCCTGAGTCAATACTTTGTAGAACCACCTTTCACTGCAATTACAGCTGCAAGTCTTTTTGGGGATGTCTCTACCAGCTTTACACATCTAGAGAGTGAAACTTTTGCCCATTCTTCTTTACAAAATAGCTCAAGCTCTGTCAGATTGGATGGAGAGCGTCTGTGAACAGCAATTTTCAAGTCTTGCCACAGATTCTCAATTGGATTTAGGTCTGGACTTTGACTTGGCCATTCTAACACATAAATATGCTTTGATCTAAACCATTCCATTGTAGCTCTGGCTGTATGTTTAGGGTCGTTGTCTTGCTGGAAGGTGAACCTCCACCCCAGTCTCAAGTCTTTTGCAGACTCTAACAGGTTTTCTTCTAAGATTGCCCTGTATTTGGCTCCAACCATCTTCCCATCAACTCTGACCAGCTTCCCTGTCCCTGCTGAAGAAAAGCATCCCCACAACATGATGCTGCCACCAGCATGTTTCACGGTGGGGATGGTGTGTTCAGGGTGATGTGCAGTGTTAGTTTTCCGCCACACATCGCGTTTTGCTTTTAGGCCAAAAAGTTCAATTTTGGTCTCATCTGACCAGAGCACCTTCTTCCACATGTTTGCTGTTTCCCCCACATGGCTTCTCGCAAACTGCAAATGGGACTTCTTATGGCTTTGCTTCAACTATGGCTTTCTTCTTATCACTCTTCCATAAAGGCCAGATTTGTGGAGAACACGACTAATAGTTGTCCTGTGGACAGATTCTCCCCCCTGAGCTGTGGATCTCTACAGCTCCTCCAGCGTTAACATGGCTGCTTCTCTGATCAATGCTCTCCTTGCCCGGCCTGTCAGTTTAGGTGGACGGCCATTTCTTGGTAGATTTGCAGTTGTGCCATACTCTTTCTATTTTTGGATGATGGATTGAACAGTGCTCTGGGAGATGTTCAAAGCTTGGGATATTTTTTTTAATAATCTAACCCTGCTTTAAACGTCTCAACAACTTCATCCCTGACCTGTCTGGTGTGTTCCTTGGCCTTCACGATGCTGTTTGTTCACTAAGGTTATCTAACAAACCTCTGAGGACTTCACAGAACAGCTGTATTTATACTGAGATTAAATTACACACAGGTGGGCTATGTTTACTAATTAGGTGACTTCTGAAGGCAATTGGTTCCACTAAAATTCAGTTTGGGGTATCAGAGTAAAGGGGGGGGGGGAATACAAATACACGCCACAACTTTCAGATATTGATTTGTAAAAATATTTTGAAAACCGTTTATCATTTTCCTTCCACTCCACAATTATGTGCCACTTTGTGTTGGTCTATCACATAAAATTCCAATAAAATACATTGACGTTTTTGGTTGCAACATGACAAAATTTGGAAAATTTCAAGGGGTATGAATACTTTTTCAAGGCACTGTAGAGATGAGATGCTGGACTTTGATCTAATTGTCCATCAGAACAAAAGATGTTGGTTGTGGTTGATGGTTAGATCCTGGCAGCCTTCCAAGGGATGATGACCTCCCAGATCAAGAAATCCAGCCACAAAAACATTTCCAACACATGTCTATCATGACCTAGAACACTCCCCAAGGAACGTTTGATTTGAGTCCTATAGGAAGCACTGTCATCTACATTTGAGCCCTGATGAGGAGGAACGTTGACCCCCAAAATGAACTGGAAACCTTTTTATTTTTCTGCTGCCACATTGTTATCTAAATAATTATAGACTCTCAAGACGACCATCTGGTGCTCTTTCTGTTGATTTAATTTTTCTTGAAAATAGTCACAATCGACCTCTTCTTTGTTTATTCCTATGACTGGGTCCATTTTCATGAAGTACACAGCCATCCATAGTAGCATACAGCTACTTGGAATAAATGAAGAATGCAGCACAATAGACAAAGGTATGTACTTGCCATTGTATAACATACTAAAGGGGTAGGTAGGACTGTAAAGGAAAACTTTAAAAAAAAAGTAAAGCACTCCTTTAAACGCTTGTGCAATGATGTACAGAATGCATGATGAGAACAATACCATTTAATGTAATTGCCCTGTAGCATTTTATTTATGCAATACTAAGAGACGAATCTTCCCTACTAATCTATTGTATTCTGACAGCAGGTGCCGCTACTAGAGTAGTCGTCCCTACTATAGTGATCGCTGCTATCTTCCAGGTCTTGTGCCGAGTGGTTGCGCTGCTGCATAGTAACCACAGCGGGTCCCTTGCTGAACACAGGCACCAATCAGAGAACAACTTCCATTTTTCTAAATAAATGCATGGCGGTCTTTGATTGGACAAGGTAGAGAGGCCAGGAGGTGATGTCACAATCTCTACCTTTTCCAATAAGAGACTACATTACATTCATTGAGAAAAATAGAAGGCGTACTGTGAAGGTTGCCTGTGCCAAGCAAAGCGACCTGCTGTGGTTAATATGCAGCAGGGCAACCACTTGGCACGGGACCCAGAAGACAGTGGCAATCACTGTCCCTTCTCTTTGCCTCATCCAATCAGAGACGGCCTTGCATTTATTGATTAAAAAAAAATGTGAGGCATTATGTGAATGGCACCTGTGCAAAGCAAGTGACCCCCTATAGTTACTATGCATCCAGAACCTGGAAGGCAACTACTACAGTGCTGTCCAGCATCCACAGTAGAGATGGGCCGAACACCCCGCCTGTTCAGTTCGCAGCAGAACGCCCGAGCAGAGGAAAAGTTCTGACCCGAACGGCGTACCCCATTGACATCTATGGGAGCCGAACAGGAAAAAACAAAACTGCCCATTTTGAAGGCTTATATGCAAGTAATTGCCCATAAAAGGTATATGGGAGTCCGGGTACTGCCCTGGGGTATCAATTCAAACATTTTTTTAAAAAACAATTGTTTTTTCAGGCGCAGTGATCTTAACGATGCTTAAAGTGCGACAATAAAAATAATAAACTCCTTTAAATACAGTGCCTTAGTCTGCCTGTAAAGTGGTGCATCTGCAGCATGCATAGAACATGCTGCAGCAAAAATGACATGCCAAGGTGCTTTGGGGTGGAGGGGGGGGGCAGAGCCCTCCCTGCCCCAAAGCACCCACCCCCTTTGTTAAGGGCATGTGGCCTGGTATGGTTCAGGAGGAGGGGGGGAACTCGCTCGCCATGCCAGGCTGCATGCTCGGATTAGGGTCTGGGATGGATTTTGGGAGGGACCACATGCCTTTTTTTAAAAAAAGAATTTGGTGGGATTTTTTGACTATTTTTTACTGGCAATTTTTTTTTTTATGTAAGCTGGGAAGTCCATTGACAGCTGATGACTTATCGGATGTTAAGGACACCGCGGCCGGCTTCCCAGCCCCTCTCCTTAACAACCAGCTTTTACTACACTCTGGCTCATAATGCAATGTGCCGCGTGCAGTGCATTGCAGGATGTTTGGCAGGGTGAACACTCACCAAACACCCTACAAATTTGGGAGGAGAACAGCCAATATTCGGCCCAAACTCATGCTCGGGTCAAACCATTCGTCTAACTCTAGTCCAGTAAATTCAGCTGATCTCTGCGGCAGTGTTTTTTTGTAAATTAAAAAAGAAATCTATTTTTTTTTCCTTCTCACGCAAAGCAAATAAATAGTAACGAAAATACAATGTTTATGCTTTAGTGCCTTAAGCCTACAGCCTGCTGAGTTGTATATAAAGTACTCTATATAGCAGTACTTTATATAGCAATATATTATATTAGCATATCAATAATTGAATAGTATAATATATGAGAATATTATTTGTATCCTTATATATTAATATATTAGAATTTGTGGCTTTAACTAAAATGTTTAGAACTCATGGAATAGTTGCCGTGAACATGGCGCAGCCTTCGTTCCTTGTCCACTAGCGCTGACTGTTTGAGTTCTCAAGGAGAGAGGACAGAAAAGGACCTTGAAAGCAAATTTATGGAATCGGCAGACAACCCTTCACATCCTTCCCGAGAAAGCCGAACATGCACATCTCCCCTCATTGCTATGTGAAAAAACATTACCTGTGAGTGACCTCATTTATGCCCCAACAGAACATCATTACAAAACGCGGTGATATATACATATGTAGGCTTTTTTTTTTTATTTCTTTTCATTTCAGACAGCGCTTAACCCCCTCTGGTCTTTTGTTAAACGTTAGAATGTTTTTTTTTTCTCTTTGGCATAGTCAGCTTGGAAAGCAATTTTAGATGAAAAAAGTTTATTGGACAAAGGAAAAAAAAAAAAAAAAGACGCATATTTTCATTATAATTTGCACTCTACATTACACATATCCAGTCTGGCATTATATCAAGTGTAATATCCATGAATTTTTAATCAATGTGTGTTTCTATTAGGTAATTGGGAGTCATGTAGACTTTTTTTTTTTTTTTTTTGTCTTTGCTTCAGTCTCAGCCCTCCCTTCTTAGCCTTGCCGAGACCACTTAGCTCCAGCAGAGGTTTAGGGACGTTTGCTAGGTTTAGCTGGTGAGTGATCACATATTTCTTTGGCTTGGCACGGCAACATTTCTGAAATTAACGGTATCTATAAAGAATGAATGCCCATATCAGCGTAACCACCCTGCTCTCTCAGCAGTTCTAATACTTGTCTCCGACACGATTCCTGGAATAAGAGCAGATGAAGGCTTGATTTTCTGCCACCGCTGCAAGTGGCTGGTGGGCTTTTAAGTGCAGATTGACGTCTACCGCTGTGGACGAACACCGGCCAGCACAGTGAAAACCAACATTCATATAGAGAACATGAGTACAAAAATGTGAAAAAAAAAATATGACATTTCTCCAGTTTGTGTTAAAATTAATAAGATAAAAATTAGCCGGTATTATAGTGCGTGATCGTTTTCATATTGATTAAAGCATAAAATAACTAAAATGAGATAAGAAGGCTGCGTTAAAGTAGGCGTGAACCCTACACGAATTACATTTAGCTTGCTAAAGACCTGTATATTATAATCAATTGTCTTTTTTAAATTAAAATATTTATTTTCACCTTTTTTTTCGTACAATGTTATACCTCAGTGCTACTGATCTCTTGTTAATTGCCCTCTATTGATGACTGTGTGGCATTTCTCAGGGTGGGCTTCCTTTACTGGTGAAAACAGTGGACCATGACCGCGTAATTGTTGTAAGGTTTTTTTTGTTTTTTTTTTAAATAAATTCTTTATCAGATTTTTTTTTAAATAGTTTACAAGATGAAAGTACAAAAAGTACAAAGGTGTAAGTATATGGATACAGTCATTGAGTACAAAACAATATCATTTTTCATACAGTTCCAGGAGACGACAGACGAACAGGTATACTCTATGTATATTTTCTCTAATAGAGTTAAAAAATAGTGCATTACTTAGAAAGAGCCTTGGGGCCATTCTAAAAATTTTTCAACAAAATTCTGAGTTTCAGAGTCAGAATTCTGGTATAAAAAGTCTTGTGAGATTAAAAGTCCAGTTTGTGTTAATATTAATAAGATAAAAATTAGACGGTATTATAGTGAGTGATCGTTTTCACATTGATTAAAGCATAAAATAACTAAAATTGGATAAGAAAGCTGTGTTAAGTAGGCGTGAACCCTACGCAAGTTACATTTAGCTTGTTAAAGAACTGTATATTATAAACAATTGCTTTTTTTAAATTGAAATACTTATTTTCACCTTTTTTTTCTTACCATGTTATACCTCATTGCTACTGATCTCTTGTTAATTGCACTCTATCGACGACTGTGTGGCATTTCTCAGGGTGGGCTTCCTCTACTGGTGAAAACAGTTAACCATGTCAATGTATTTTTTTTTTTAATACATTCTTTGTTTTCAGATTTTTTTTAAAATAGTTTACAAGATGAAAGTACAAAAAGTACAAAGGTATAAGTATACAGACACAGTCATTGAGTAAGAAACAATATAATTTTTCATATAGTTCCAGGAGACCACAGACAAACAGGTATACTCTATGAATATTTTCTCTAATAGATTAAAAAAAATTAGTGTATTACTTAGAATGATCCTTGGGGCCATCCTAACATTTTTTCCACAAAATTCTGAGTTTCAGAGTCAGAATTCTGGGATAAAAAGTCAGAATTCTGAGTTTAAAAGTCAGAGTTTCTTCCATACATTACAGCCCTACCTGCATACATTCATTATAATAAAATGTATTAAGGGATAAGTGTGTCCCGTACTCTCCTTAGTACATGGATTTTTGAATCGTGCCTTAAGTCCAGTGGTCCAGTAGAAGAGAGAGGAAGAGGACATCCAAAGAGGGGGAAAAATTTGGCGGTCAAAGTATTTTGATGCTTTACTCATTAAGTTCTCATCATGGTCACCTTGCCCAATGACCTGAGTCTAGAACAGGCTAGATAGAGAAAAGACATTCATTTCTCTTGCATTTTGTGTTTTCTTTTTTTTTTTTTTTTTTTAATTCTTTATTTGCAAAGAAATAAGATACAAAGAGCACGCATACATTGGTACAAAGATCACAACAAATTTGTTTGTATTTTATATATAACCCGCCAGGTCTGACCATGTCAACCAAACAACACGATATGACTGTTTGTAGAAACCTGTATAGACACAAACTTGGTGACTGACCTCGAGATTAGGGAGCTCTCTGTGTTCCTTGTAAAATTGAGCTCCGCTGTAAGCATAAGTAATGTGGGGGGGAGCATTTTGTGTTTTCAAATGGCTGCTTGTAGCCTCCATAAGAGGCCTACAAGGGAAATTTAGCAAAACTGGAGCAGACAGAATCTGGAACAGCTGTGCATGGCAACCAATTAGCTTCTATCTTCGGCTTGTTCAGGTAAACTTTAAAAACAAAGGATATAAGCTGATTGGTTGTCACGCACAGCTGCTCCAATTTTGAAAAATTCGCCTCTATGTTCTTGGGCTTCAGATGGAGCCCATGTGCCATGTAGGAGTAGAGTTGGAAGACAGAGATGGAACGTTGTCATCCCTTAACAGGAAGAACCTAAATAAAGACTTTCACGGCGGGATTTTGAGGGATTATTGTTATTTTTTTTAATGCATTCTTTATTTATGAGTATCATCAATATCATATACAGTTTGTATCATATAACAGGGGTCATTGCGTCAACACAAGATAGCAATACAGACAACTGTCTTATGGTATAAAAGTATTCTACAGAAAAGGATTATATTAATGAAAGATGTCAATTTAACATTTTTGAAAATTGCTTTTTAAATGATAGTATCATGTTGAAGCCTACAGTATATGAGATTTTATTGACTGGGCTTACATTTACTTTAATAATTTATCAAATATTTTGTATATTGACAGCATATGTAACCTGTACAATGTGGGTATGATTTTGCTTGGATATCTTTTCTATAGTTCTTTTGGTGATTGGGCTTATATCTATTTTAATCATTTATAAAAATATTTTGTACTTCAATTTCCTTTTTGTTGTTTTAGTGATCGGGCTTATATCTGCTTTAGTCTTTTATAAAATACGTTGTATTTTGACAGAACTTGTAACCTGTACAGTGTAGGTATAATTGTGCTTGAATATTTTTTCTTTAGTTGTTTTAGTGATTGGGCTTATATCTACTTTAATAAATTATAAAATGTTTTGTATATCAATTTTCTTTAGTTATTTTGGTGATTGGGCTTATGCCTACTTTAATCCTTTAAAAATTATTTTGTATTTATTGACAGCACATCAAAATTGTAAAATGTAGGTATGATATTTTATGTTTAGTTCTAGCTGACCATTTTTAATTTAGATGGCATTTAAAAAGATACAATTTTTATTTTTTAATTGTTTCTGAATGTTCTAAAAATGTGGCTGATTGTCCACGGTCATCCTTAACTTACGGAACTCATTTCTAGGGCACTGATTAGCAGTTTTCTCTCGCATGTTATCCCTGCCAACTAAATAGCTGTCTCTTTGACATGTCATGTCATATTCATTCCAACTAAAACAGTCTTTGTGCTGTTTTTGGATCAGCCAGAAATTGTAAGTCAAGAGACCAAGCAAGAATTAAAATAAATAACGGCTAACGCAACTTAACACTTGCCATTTTGTCACATGTTGCAAGCTATTGCAAATAAATTGTGATTAGTCCTTGAATTTTCCATAGTTTTTCATATAAATATATATATATATATATATATATGTATATTCGTATTATATTCTTAATGCAGGTTAAAAACATTAAAGTAAACCTGTTTTTATATTTCCATTACAAATAATGCATAAATAGCCACTGCAATTGTCCACATTTACTTTCATTATCATTAATATTATTGTTTTTATTTAGCCAATAGTTCATAATCAGTTTAGATTGGCGGAAGGTTTTCTGTAAATGAAAAGGAAAGTAATCTTTTCTGATTTTACATGGTATTCTCAGAACTAATTATTCCTTTATTTGGAAAATAATTCCCTGTAACAGAACTCATTAAGTTGTGCTTCTATGTGCCTACATATACATATTGTGAGGCACAAATATCTGAAAGCCTAAACAAAATCATTTGTAAGAGTTGAAAATATTAATGACGACGATCAAATATTGCTGTGTCTCCAGAAGTATAACTGTGTCATTTTTATATCCGGGGAATTTTATTTTTTAAGGTGTACCTTTGTTTGTCCCTGATTTGATATTTGTTAGGGCATTAAAAATTTACAGAAATCATTTTCTGTGTTGGCTTTCATCAGTTGTGAAAGGATTTAATGAACGACAGAACCAATACAAAGTGTTTTTTAGTAAAACACAAAAAATATATATATCTTGACATGCCAACACAAACATTTTCATGGTCATTGTGGCATTCTTATAATCAATATTTTGGGGGGGATTTTTTTTAGAACTCTTAGCTTTTTAAGGTGTAAAAATGTTGGGAAAAGGTCCTATACAGAATCATAGCTCCTAACTGTCCTCCATTTGGGGGGACTGTCCCACTTTTTGTCCCAAATCCTTCTATTCCCCTTTTGAACTTTGGTTTTCACTCTTTTTGGACTGATGTACAGACCTCTGTAAAAATATATTATTTCATATATTAAGGGCCCACTTCAGACCTATGCAATGTGTTAAAAAAAGACATGGTAAAATGTGCTTGGGTTTGGCCCAAAACCAAGTTCAGCCGAACCTGGAAGAGAGCCGTCATTGCTGGGCTCATCAGCTGTGAGTGGGGGATTCCCTGCCCTGTAGGTGATGTGCACAAAGAGGCGGGGATTCTCATTACATCATTGATCTAATACGGGCACATGGCCATATTAGGTCAATGTCACTGATCTATTATGACCATGTGGCCATATTAGGTCAATGATGTCACAAGCGTCCCCGCTCCTTTGCATGCATGCAGCTGTGAAGCAGGGAATCTCCCTCCCGCATCTAATTAGCCCAAAAATGACAGCTAACATCTGGGTTCGGAACAAACAAAGTTCACTGAACCCAAGCTCATCCCTTGTTGTGTTGTGTTGGCAGCTTAGTCATATGCATCTGCCTACATACTTTGTGCAAAAAAATCATCCTTCTTTCTGAACTCAGAAAGTTGTGCTATGGAAATTGTTGCATGCACTATATCTCTAGGCTATCACAGTGCAGAAAACAAGATAATGCATGGGTCAGTAGACAGAAAATGTACCTCCCTTCCCAAGCCAAAATCACCCTCTTTTCCCAGTAAGTACAGATCTTCTTCATAGTAACATGTCTTCCCCAATGCAGCCCCAACAACCACCCCCAGTACAGCTCTCCCGCCTGTATAGACATCACCCCTCAGTACAGATTTCCCAGTAAGTACAGATCTTCTTCCTACTAACATGTCCTCCCCAATGCATCCCCAACAACCACCCCCACTACAGCTCTCCTGCCTGTATATACTTTGTCCTTCAGTCCAGATTTCCCAGTAAGTACAAATCTTCTTCCTAGTAACATCTCCTCCCCAATTCAGCCCCAACAACCACCCCCACTACAGCTCTCCTGCCTGTATATACTTTGTCCTTCAGTCCAGATTTCCCAGTAAGTATCTTCTTCCTAGTAACATCTCCTCCCCAATGCAGCCCCAACAACCACCCCCAGTACAGCTCTCTTCCCTAGTACAGATCTCCCCACCATTGCGGATCTTCCCCAGTACAGATTCCCTCTCCCAGTGCAGATCTCCCTCATCCCCCCAGTACAGATCTCCCCCCAGGTACATCCCCCCTCCTTCCATGAAACCCACTCAATAGACCCCCCCAGTTCAGAGTGAGGGGAAGTCCTCCCTCGACTTGGTCCTTCCTCTCTCTGAACATCAGCTGCCTGTCTCTGAGTTCTGACAGGCGGCATAAACGGCAGCTGCAGTGCAGGTTGATAAGTCCCTACAGTCCTACCAAAAAGGTAAATTAGGAAAGTTGAGTGGTTGTGGCCTCAGGGCCCAGGGTACCCCACAAGAGATGTGGTGCACGCTTGGATGACTGGCAACTATCAGTGATAAATGCTGCACCACGGACACTCTGGAGGGGGTTAGACTCCATTAGCCCCTTCCCCTTCCTTATCTAGGTCCCTGACTGCATTAGATATTAATGATCAGACTATCTAAGGGTAGAATATAGTTATTGTTTATAGTAACCACTATAAACTTTGAAAATGGGACAGCTAAAGAGTGATTCTGGTTCTCATAGGCAGTAAGATTTTTCTTCAGCTGCCTTAATAAGAACTCCCTAATATAGTTGGTGCCAACAAAGGCAAATCACCTTTTCTTTCTATACATATTAATGATATGCGTGCGTCTGTATATAATAACACTGTATGTATGTCAATAATTATCTTGCTTTTGACCAATCCTTTCTCTCAGATGTTTATTGAATAAAATATGAGACATGATTATATCTTCTTTATTTATTCATATTAATTTTGTATTGTTACGCAAAGTTTAGATATTTGGGTTATTTAGACACCAGTGACACATAGTAACAATTGTTTCAGGAACTGTTGTCTACATTCTGGAAATATATGTGTTTATACTCATCTATACACAAGATTATCAGACCTATCAAACTAGATTATCAGAAGACTTTTATCCTGGCTGATATTCAGTCTTGGCCTAGTGCCTGGAAGAAGACCAGCATGGGCATTGTTAGCAATCACATTCTCCCTGTCCTGGGATAAATGGCATAAACACCACAAAGCATATAGCTTGAGACTGGAAAACTGAGGTTCTGGCAGATGTTAGTGAGGTATAACTCCCAGCATACAGTGTGAACTTCTGATTGTATCTGTGGGCACTCGCCTATCTATGTCTTTGTCTTGCTATCCTGTAGACCAGCCTTTCTCAACCGTTTTAACATGGAGGTACCAATAAATTAATTTTCTGGTCTCAGAGAACTCCTACCAATAGCTAATATATCTTCAGCCCTTGGTATATTAGTGTGAACAATCATTTGAATAAATAAAAGAATAAGGAATTTGGCATACTTGGTGGATATGACACCTAGGACTGCTTTAAAGGGAAAATTATTTCTATAATAATGGAATTAGTAATGATAATAATGACCAGAAAAAACAAAACCAATAAAAATGCAATGTTCCCTCACATTAGTGGTCAATGGAATAAAGCCCACTACATTGATGATTAGTGAAGAAGTGTCCTCTTACACTGGTGGTCATTGTAGTGTCGTCTTACATTGTATGGTCAGTGTAGTGTCCCCTTACATTGGCCATTAGTTATCATACTTACTCTCTTACACTGGTGGTTAGTTAAATACTCCCTTGCCTCGGTGGTGAGTGAAGAAGACCCCCCTTAGAATGGTACCCAATAGGACTGATGAGGATGATAATTTAGAGCAGCCTTTCTCAACTGTGGTTCCATGGAAGCCCAAGGTTCCTGCAGAGGTTGCTAGGGGTTACTTGAGAAATGAGCAACTTCTTACTCTTAGATAGGTAACCACTGACATCAATGATCCTTTTACCTAGGGGCATTCTTCTTACCACCATTGCAATGTGGCTGTTCTTCCACTGACCACCAGTAGGAAGAATGCCTCTCAGCTAAAAAGATCATTGGTGCCAGTGGTTACTTATCTGAGTAAGAAGTGTAGTGTCCTCTTAGATTGGTGGTTAGTGAAACACACTCTTATGCCCCGTACACACAGTCGGATTTTCCAATGGAAAATGTTCGATGGGAGCCTTTTGTCGGATATTCCGACCATGTGTAGGCTCCATCGGACAGTTTCCATCGGAATTTCCGTCACACAAAATTTGAGATCTGGTTCTCAAATTTTCCAACAACAAAATCCGTTTGTGTAAATTCCGATCGTGTGTACACAATTCTGTGCCATGCATGCTCGGAATCAAGCAGAAGAGCAGCACTGGCTATTGAACTTCATTTTTCTCGGCTCGTCGTACATGTTGTACGTCACCGCGTTATTGACGTTCGACCCACTTCCAATTTCCGACCAACTTTGTGTGACCGTGTGTATGCAAGACAAGTTTGAGCCAACAACATGGATTTTGTTGTCGGAATGTCCGATCGTGTGTACGAGGCATTACACTGGTGGTCAGTGAAATACTCCCTTGCTTTGGTAGTCAGTAAAGAAGACTCCCCTTAGATTGGTACCTAATAGGACTGATGACAATGATAATATTTAACAGCCCGTCTTAACCAAGGTTCCATGGAATCCCAGGGTTGCTGCATAGGTTGCTAGGGGTTAATTGAGCAATGAGCAACTTCTTACTCTCAGATAAATAACCACTGACATCAATGATCTTTTTACCTAGGGGCATTCTTCTTACCACCATTGCAATGTGGTTGTTCTTGCACTGACCACCAGTAGCAAGACTGTCCCTCAGCTAAAAAGATCATTGGTGCCAGCGGTTACATATCTGAGAGTAAGAAGTGTAGTGTCCCCTACATTGATGGTCAGTGTAGTGTCCCCTTACATTGGTGGATAGTGAAATACAATCTTACATTGGTGGTCAGTGAAATACTCCTTTGCGTTGGTGGTCAGTGGGGAAGACCCCCCCCTTAGATTGGTACCTAATAGGACTGATGACGTAGATAAATTAGAGCAGCCTTTCTCAACCAAGGTTCCATGGAACCCCAGGGTTCATGCAGAGGTTACTAGGGGTTACTTGAGTAATGAGAAACATCTTACTCTGAGATAAGTAACCACTGACATCAGTGACATCAATGATCTTTTTACCTAGTGGCATTCTTCTTACCACCATTGCAACGCGGCTGTTCTTTCACTGACCACCAGTGGGAAGAATGCCCCTAGCTAAAAAGATCATTTATGTCAGTGGTTACTTATCTGAGAGTAAAAAATTGCGCATTGTTCAAGGAAACCCTGGAATCATTGGAGGAACCTTAGAGTTCCACAAAACCCTGACGGAGAAAGACTGCTATATAGATTCTTGCAGAGTGATTGAGTGTAAAGCCCATGACCTTTTTTTTTTTTCTGTGTGAGAATAGTGTATTTAAAAGTCAGCTCTCTTTCATATATTACAGGGTGGCTGGCAAATTGAATCACTTGCCTAAATGTCTAGAGGACTCCAATGCCCCACCCTACTGCAGCAGTCATTACAAAGCCAGGTAATGGTGTCTCACTTCCCTGTTGGATACTTTATAAGGTAGAATGAACACGCAATGTGGGGATCCAGCTGTGAAAGATTGATCCCTTTTTACCTTAGGAAGGGTCATTTAGGGTTTGAAAAAAAAAAAACAGGAAGGGTCCTAAATTTTAGTCAGTTTAATTTTTTTAACAGTTGTTTTTGCTTAGTTTGTACTCTGTGGTGTTTGTGCATCACAATTTTTCTTTAAAAGGACATCTGTCAATTTGTTTGGATTGATCAAGCCCATTGGACTGTTTTTTTGTTTTGTTTTTTATAATCCACATGACATTTTTTCTTCCTACTAGCGCTTTCTCAACCATTGTTCTGCAGGAAAGATGTCTACACTGCCTGGTCAAAATGACTATTTGATGTTACAGTAATAAATCAGAATGTGTACATACTGCAATGCTGGGAGTTGAGGTTCCTTCCACTGGTTGCTACATCAGTACAGAACCCAGTTGTGATTTAGTGGCCATTGTGAGGAAAAACAACGGCCAACAAAACTCATAGTGTCCAACACACCAAGTAGTCAAGTGCTCTCCAAGAGAGCTGGCAGGAAGAAAAGTATAAAACTTCTTTTTTAACAGGGTGCCCTTTTTTTTCCATGACAAAAGGGTGCATTTAAAGATATTTTATGTGTTCTTTATACTTAGATTTTTTCCCTTATTTTAGTTTACAGATGTAATTTGGTAAAATGTCCATTAAATTAGAGAACTCTGATTTAATAATAATATAGTATTGTATTAACACTTCAGTAAGATCTGTTTGCCCGGTCTTAAAAAACAATGTCAGTGACTTTTTCTCCCATATATACTGAAACAAAGTTTTGTCCCTTCCTCTCACAGAATGTCCTTCATTTCACGCAGGGGCCGCTCTCCGTCCCACCAGATGTGGGCTCTGTGCCACTTCATACTTTGGAGGATCATTAGCAGAAATCATTAGCTATAACACAACCTTCTCCATAAATCTCCACTGTACCTGAATCATTTGTCTGTGCTTAATTTCCATCTCCCTAATTTTATGATTTGTTCCTCATTTGATGAGAGTATTTTCCATTAATTGTGTAGTAAGTGGATCTCGTTTGAGCTAGTAGAATTTTTCCGCTCTGACCCCTTCATGCGGAGACATCAGCCAGCTTTTCTCTGCAGAACTGAGTGCTTTTAAAATCTTTTCTACTTCAACGTCTCTACCGAGTACGATGCCGCTCTTCCTAGAAAAAGTGTCTTCACAGCGACTCACGCAACGTGTCTCCCATCATTCTGAGCTAGCCTGACAACAGCTACAGAGGTGCAGTTTGAAGACTATTATTTACAGTGAAACTGTGAGATCTTTAATGGCAGGACTGTTCCTAGAAAGAAACGATCATCAAATATAGAATAAAAGTGTGTTCAGATGTAGCTTGTATTTTTTTATTTTTCATTGAGGTCTATGGCCACTCTGTGCTTCTGCATTAGGTTGGCACAGCAATCTGGGGTCACCTAATGACATAGAGACATTTCATGGACTTAGGTGTCCTCGCAGTTGCACTTCTTTTATTCTTTATCATTTCTATTTCAAGCAAGGTGAGCAAGCTTAAAGAGACGTGATCATTTTGGACATTCAGGGCAAAGGGAAAGCGCTTATGAAAAGGCTCTCTGCTCAACCTGCTGATCCCAAAATACCTGGTGTTGGTTGGTGTCGGAGCCTAGGGGCATTGGTATCTTCCCCCCATTAGTTATGTCACATTGCTCTGGCCAAGCGATTGCCCAGTAGGCCATAGTTCTATCACATGGGAGGAAGTCACATGTTTTTCGAAACCAGGTGTTTTTGCACCAGTTGAGGTAGAGGAAGGAGTAGTGGGGGATTCACTAAGATGTTAGTCGAACGTGTGTGTGTGACAGTGCTGGACCAATAAAAGTGGAGTGCATTTTTCTTCAAGGACGCAGATATTTAATGGAAGTAGAGCAGGGGTCTCAAACTTTTTAAACCGGGGGCCAGATCACTGTATCTCAGACTGTTGGGGGCCGGACTCCTCACCATCACAGAGCCCCTCCATCACAGAGCCCCCACATCACAGACTCCTCTCCATCACAGATTCCCCCAATCACAGATCCCTCCATCACAGATTCCTCTCCATCACAGATCTCCCCCATCACAGAGTCCTCTCTATCACAGATCCCCCCATCACAGATTCCTCTCCATCACAGATCCCCCCCCCATCACAGACTCCTCTCCATCACAGATCTCCCCATCACAGAGTCCTCTCTATCACAGATCCCCCCATCACAGACTCCTCTCCATCACAGATCCCCCTATCACAGATTGCTCTCCATCACAGAGCCCCCTCATCACAGACTCCTCTCCATCACAGATCCCCCCCCCCCATCACAGACTCCTCTCCATCACAGATCCCCCCCATCACAGACTTCTCTCCATCATAGATCCCCCTGTCACAGACTCCTCTCCATCACAGACTCCTCTCCATCACAGACCCCCCCCCCCTTTACAGACTCCACTGCAACACAGATCCCCCAATCACAGACTCTTCTCCATAACATCCCCCCCCTTACACATTCCTCTCCATCACAGAGCCCCCATCACAGAGCCCCCCATCACAGATTCCTCTTCATCACAGATTCCGCTCCTTTACAGAGCCTGACAGAACTCTCCCCATCACAGACTCCCCCCATCACAGAGCCCCCCCCATATCATAGAGTCCCCTCTCACAGAGCCCTCCATCCCTCCAAACTAGTACTGACTAGTATTCCAATTTTTCTCTGCTTCCTCAGTGTTTCTCCATCACTTAACTAATGACCCCAAAGCTGATGGAGAGAGGCAAGGGAGGGTCAAACAAGGATGATATGCAGACTACTGACACCCTCCTTATCAACTGATGAAGTCTTTGGTCATTAGTAGGCTGGAAGCTAGTAGGTTGTAATGGTGGTAATGGTGTACAATGAAAACCTGTGGCTTTGTGTAACTAAAAGGCAGGTTTCATTCGCCCACCAGCTTGTATACAATTTTGGGGCAATTTAAATGGCTGGCTTAGTTAAAAGGTGAGCATTAGAGGGTTGGGGGGCTTTTCAAAGACACTGTCACCTCGTTCCGAATGGGCAAAGTGACAGTGAGGTTAATTTACTAAAACTGGTGCAGTGCAAAATCTGGTGCAGCTCTGCATAGAATCCAATCAGCTTCCAAGTTTCTGTCAAAGCTTAATTGAACAAGCTGAAGTTAGAAGCTGATTGGCTACTATGCATATCTGCACCAGATTTTTCACTCTCCAGTTTTAGTAAATCAACCAGTGTCTCATTAAAGGACTAAGCAACCTCTGGTAATAAAAGGGTTAAAAAAAGCACAATACTTAAATCCATGGCTCTAAATTATTTCTTAAAGATGAACTTTACCCAATATTAAATAAATAAATAAATAAAAGTCAGCAGCTACAAATACTGGAGCTGGTGACTTATAAAAAACAGGTACTTACCAGCCTATGGAGTCCAGCGTGGTCTTCCCGCATCCAATTCTTATCACCATTGTTGGATCTTTTCTTCATTTTATTATTCTATTCTAAAGGGACCGGGTTAACCTCAACTATATTCAAGCTCTCCATTGATTGGAGATTTTGACCCCTCCCAATACCAACAGTGGGTCCTTAGTCTATCATTTTGATCACAAAATATTTTGGACATCTACCAGCCCAAAATGGATATCATTATAGGTTCTTGAGTTTGGACCCCTAAAAGTTTATGCAGTGCCTGGCCTTGTTCCTGTTCCAGTTTTTACACGCTATTTATCTTAACCTAATGTCTACTCATGTTGTATACATCAGAAAACTTTGCTAAGTTTGGTTGCTTGTATCATTTTTGATGCATTAAACAGGCGAACTAAAGAACGCTTAAGGGACTCTACATATGAGTGCCGCTGTTCTTCATTTGCTGATTGGATATCTAAGCAAATTCTGTATTCTAATGTAAGAGTATACAGTTTTGTCAATTTTCTGGTTTACAATACAAGTTATATGGAACAAAAATAATACAACTTATATGGATAAAAAAAAAAATTGAAAAAAAAAAATCAAATATAAATAGCTAGTTAAACAAAGCATACGATTATTGGTGAGTAAGGATTGAGGGATTCATTGATCACAGAGCCATACAATATTTGCAGTGTATGTAAATAGGAGTCATTAAAGTGGACCTTATATCTTAATTATCTACCTTTTTTTTTTTTTACAAACCACTCAACCCAAATTTGTAACATGCCAATAAAAATGTTCATATATTCACCACTCAGTCCAGCTGCAAATTCTAGAGTGATTCAAAGCTAGAGGGTGCCCTTGTGGGGGCGTTGCTTAGCTGACAGAACCTACCCCCATTATATGCAAACTTGCTGTAGAAGTTTCAGTTCATTAATGAAACTCTCCACAAAAAAGTTATATACAGTATTAAGGATTAAGGATCTACTTTCTCAATATTAGCAGTCAGTTTAGCTAATTTTAAAACCTGAAGGTGGCAGTGGTGCTATTAGTTAAATTGTTGCACCATCTTTAAAATTCCACCATAGACAACCTACAATGAAATGATGAAAAAATAACCATACACAGCAACATCTGTAAATTACAAGACCATTAGAAGAATAAAGTTAAAGCTAAGTAGTACACACAGTACAGCTCATATACAGTATGCCAACTGGTAAAGCTGAACCCCAGGCAGATATAAAAGATACAAGTTAAAGTGGAACTCAAATCCCTAAAGGGAGTTAGTCCCATTTCAACACCCCCTCCTCCCCAAGCAAAATTACGGGTATTTTTTTTTCCCTAATTATTTTTTTTTTTTTTTCATTTTTGGCCTCACCCCTGCTGCTGTTCCAGCCTAGTCTTGAATGACGTCTTGAAAGCCTCCTGGAATTCTTACAGGAGAAAGCAGGACTGTCACATAGAGTGGCCGTAGGGAGGGCCCTGAAGAGGCAGCCAGCTTAAAAGGACTAAGATGGTGTCAGGGGACCCGCTGTATGGGGGAATAGCAGATCTCAGAGGAATAATGCTAGCTTCCCTGTGGGGGTGAGTATGTGTTTTGAAGAGAACTCAGGAATAAAGTTATTAGAGAAACAAACATGGGGAGGAATGGAAGTAGTTGGGTACCACTTTAATGCAGCTCTTTGTTTATCAATATGAAATGCATTTAATAAATGCCTATTTTCATTTTATTCAAGCAGTGTAAGCAGTGGCGGGACGTCCATTAGGGGCACAGGGGCGCCGCCCCCCTAATCCATGCGCCCGTCCTCTAATCTCCATGCAGGGCACCGGGCACATGGATTTCATGGGTTTTTTAAATTTTTTAAGCACATGATTAGAGCCTGAGACTCTAATTGGCTTCAAAAAAGGGTGGGCTGCGCCCTGAGTCCACCGAGTTGTGTGACAATAGCAAATTATTATTCGCTATTGTCTTCCTGATTCTCCTCCCGGCCAATGAGGAAGCGTGTCCTCCTGAGACCCGATTGGCTGGGGAGTCTTAGGACTCCCCAACCGATCGGGTCTCAGGACCCACTTCCTGTTCGGCCTGGAGGAGAAACAACAGCCCCGGCTCTTCCCTCGGCAAGCTGGAGCGAGGAGAAGCATCAACCTCCCAAGGTAAGGCCAATGATCGCCGCCTTCCGTCTCCCGTGGGGGGGGGGTTACTGATTGCCGCCGTCCGTATCCCGCGGGGGTTCTAGGGGGGCCACTGATCACCGCCATCCGTCTCCCGTTGGGGAGGCACGGATCACTGCAGTTCGTCTTCTGCGCAGGGGGGCAGGTTTGTTTGCCGCCCCCCCCCCCAAAAAAATTGAGCACCAGCCGCCACTGAGTTAAGTACCTTCCTAGGTATTTCCTCTTGCAGTCCCTGTACAGCAGAGTTTAGACTGAGGGAGGAAGAAGCAGAACAATAAGCCAATGTGTTGTGCTACAATGCAAGGGGCATGCTGATAGGGAAAGAAAGACACATACATTAGCCCATCAGTCTGCTGCTTCTCATTTACTTTCAAGTCACAGACTGGGGGAGGGACAAGATCTGTATTGCCCCGTACACACGGTCGGATTTTCCGACGGAAAATATGTGATAGGACCTTGTTGTCGGAAATTCCGACCGTGTGTGGGCTCCATCACACATTTTCCATCGGATTTCACGACACACAAAGTTTGAGAGCAGGATATAAAATTTTCCGACAATAAAATCCGTTGTCGGAAATTCCGATCGTGTGTACACAAATCCGACGGACAAAGTGCCACGCATGCTGAGAATAAATAAAGAGATGAAAGCTATTGGCCACTGCCCCGTTTATAGTCCCGACGTACGTGTTTTACGTCACCGCGTTTAGAACGATCGGATTTTCCGACAACTTTGTGTGACCGTGTGTATGCAAGACAAGTTTGAGCCAACATCCGTCCGACCGTGTGTACGGGGCATAAGTGTTACTGAACGGCAGCAGAGAAAAATTAGTTCTTGTCCACTGCCTGAACTTTGTGGTAGAGCTGTGTAAACCTGAGAACAAAACAGCTCTGATATACTGTATGTATTTTGTATACCTAGCTCTTTGCTTGGAATTCACCTTTAAAGATAAAACTGAAGGTAAGACACAAAGTTCTGGTTGGATTTGCCTGCATCCAAGTCAACCTTTCTGGACCAGGGTGCCATCTGAGTTTGTCAAGGGTGCCCTCAAACTACAGCACTCCTGACGATGACGTAATATATGCAGCATCACGTTTCTTCTGTTGCACCACATATATGTGGCATGTGTTTGTGCTGAGAGCATGCTCAGTAAGGCACCCCCTCCAGTACAAAGACAATGCAGTCACCAACAGCTCCTGATCTCAGAGTAATGGTAAGACTGGCTCCTTGTCACCTGATCACTGTCATAGCCAATTGTTAGAGAAGTCTGTGAGGTGCATGATCCAGCACGGAGCGGTCGCCCTGCCACAATAAAAGTACATAGGGTGGACGTCAACTGGATAAGCAAAACATTTTTCACTCCTTAAAATGGACATTAACGGAACGTATGTAAATGGATCTGGATGTTGGCTGTTCCATTAAAGAAAAGGACCTGAATGGACATGGATGTAGGTGGATATAAACAGATGATCATCCTTATATATCCTCCCGCCAATATTGTCATGTTACCTACGGGACCAAGTGACTAGGAGCGCACCACAGAGGGTGTGGACCCAGTGACTGACTTCTGAGGGTCGATGGTTCTGAGAAGCAGCTACACAGGGTCGCAGCCACAGTCCTGAACTTGGAGCTAGAGCGTAAGATTCCCCAGGGCGTGGAGTCTAAGAACTAGCAGGTTTTCACCGGGGCCTCTGATGGCGAGGATGGACGGCAGCTGACTCCAGGTCGCGTCTCCCAGTTCACGTTCATGGCTGGCTCTGGTGGATGGAGAGGAAGCAGCAGTCCAGGGCAACAAGGAATAGTCAGGACAAGCCAAAGGTTGGGGCAACAAGCAGACAGGAATGGTCAGAAGAACAAGCCAAAGTCGGTGCACGGCAATAAAACATAGAGCACACGGCAAGAACCACCCAGGGAAGCCTTCACACAATTGTTGCTCAGGCAAGGCTGGCTTGCAGTGCGTGGGGTTAAATAGTGTTTCCTGTTAGAGGCTGGGGTGGAGCCATGCTGAGAAAAGATTACTTAACCCATTCCCGACCAGCCGCCGCAGTTGTACTGCAGCAGGTTGGCTCCCCTGGGCGAGCCGAGGTAACCGAACGTTAGTTCGCCTTTTGACCACTAGGGGGCGCGTGCGTGCTAGCGGATTGCCTGGCAGTTGCGATGACCGCCGGGCACCCGCTCTGGCTCCACACAGAGACATAACGGAGATCTGTCAATGTAAACAAACAGATCTCTGTGCTGTCAGGGGTGAGGAGAGCGCTCTGTTGTTCATACTAAGTATGAACAACGATTGGTCTCCTCACTCAGTCAGTCCCCTCCCCCCACAGTTAGAATCACTCCCTAGGGAACAAAGGTAACCCCCTGATCGCCCCCTAGTGTTAACCCCTTCCCTGCCAGTGACATTTACACAGTAATCAGTGCATTTTTATAGCATTGATCGCTGTATAAATGCCAATGGTCCCAAAAATGTGTCAAAAGTGTCTGATCTGTCCACCATAATGTCGCAGTCCTAATAAAAATCACTGATCACCACAATTACTAGTTTACAAATAAAATAATTTTTAAAATGCCATAAATCTTTCCCCTTTTTAGTAGATGCTATAACTGCGCAAAACAATTAATATACGCTTATTGCAATTTTTATTACCAAAAATATGTAGAAGAATATATATTGGCCTAGATTGAGGAAAAAAATAGCTTTTTTTAAAAAAAAAATTAGGGATATTTATTATAGCAAAAAGTGCAAAATATTGTGTTTTTTTTTTCAAAATTTGCGCTCTTTTTTTGTTCATAGCGCAAAAAATAAAAACCACAGAGATGATCAAATACCACCAAAAGAAAGCTTATATTTATAAGGACATAAATTTTGTTTGGGTACAGCGTCTCACGACCGCGCAAATGTCAGTTAAAGCGACGCAGTGCCGTATCGCAAAAAATGGCCTGGTCATTGAGCGGCCAAATTTTCCGGGGCTTCATGTTTTTTAACAAATGGTACCAGAGGTACCCTTCTTTGTTTTTGAACTCAGTTAGAATCGAAGACTCCCCCAGTCAGCTGGAGGCTACAAAGCCATAAGTGGAACCAGGTAAAGAGCAGGTAGAGCAGGTAGAGTTCAGAGAATAGTCTTTATCCGATCGGAGGTCATACACATGGAAATCCAACCTGGCAGAGCAGGGCAAACAAACAGGCAGCTTGGTAAGGTATTACACACTCTATCACAAGTATGAGACTGCAAGCTTGGCTAGCTTATATCAGGTTTGGTCTCCACCCAGAGTCTGGCCACAATCAGTCACCTTGCAGGTGGACAGACAGGCAAGGAGAATACCAAAGCCAAAACCAGGATGCTGGAGCCACCAGCTATGACGGAGCAGAAGCACATTCCCCTCCTGACAGATCAACCTGCAAGTCACATCTTGTTTCAGCCATGTCTCATTTTTGGGTCTTTGGAGTACCGGTCAGCCCTGGCAGGTCTACCAGCGCTGACTGTATATTTGCGTTTGCAAAGGTATTCAATGAAGCCCCATGGTGACCTACCTCCTGCCCGTTTAGGTGTTACAGGTTTTGCAATTTATTTGAACAGGTGAACCTCCTCCTCAGTAACCTCAACACCTATCTATTGAGGAACAGGCATTTAGTTGAGTTGGGCGTTCACTTCAGCCAATGCTACATTGACTAATGGAAAAAATTGAATGCTCCATAAGTGTTGCGGTGATTGTTATACTGAATAGAGTTAATAGTGACAGCACACATATTTGAAGATCACTGGGTTAAACACGTCATCTTCATCTAGCATTATCCCAACCTTCTGCTATTTTCTTCTAGACTTCAGCTTCGTATCTTAATGCACGCCTGCAGAATATTCTGCTACCGAAGTTGATGTAATATGCAAGGGGTCAGAGTTCATCCACTTTCCGTGGCCAGTTAATTTGGCTAAATAGCAGGTCAGGTTTATTGTGGGGAATTACTAGCAAATGCAAAGTATTTCCCTCTCGGAAATTTATGATAACTCTTAGACCTTCTACTCTGCTGCCACAATATACTCTGTTTATTTTTACAATGTTGGTTTTTGTGCATATATCTTAGTTGTTCTATAAAAAAAAATACATCAATTAGAAAAGAAAAACTTTATATACTGTTGGTTGCATCTCATCCGGAGATAGTTAGACTCACTCTCACAATTTGTAATGAGGGAAGGCAGGTGAAACTACATTTTGTCATGCCCCATTATGGTTGTTGAATTAAATAATTATGCTAGAAAAAAATATATATACTGTATATATATATATATATATATATATATATATACATATATACTGTATATATATACAAATATTCCTTATAATAAAATCATTAAGTCCCATAAGGATTTATATTTATCATTTCATGTCATTGTCCACAGGGTCACTGCATCCACGGTGGACAGCCTCTTTCCCGAAACCTAGAGCAATAAGAACCTAGCAAGGCTGAGATATAATAGAAGCCGGCTTCAACTTTTACTAGTAACATTATCTTTTATTGCCATTCTAAAACGAATGTCAGGCATTAGGTTTTATTTTTTTTCATTGCCATTACAGTACGGATATTTTTTTTATATACCATCCAGAATTACGCAAGGGAGAAAGCCATAGAATATTCCGTTATCTAGTTTTATAATCAACTAGCCTTTGAAGTTATCTGATACTTTTGTAAAGCTGGAAAAAGTTTTGACTATATATATATTTTTTTTACTTCATGCATACCCAGACAAAGTAATTTGTGACGAGTGTCAGCAAAATTACTTAAAGGTAAACTATTCTGTTTTTTTTTTTTCTTTTGCTTTTTACATAAAATCTTTGTTTAACAAATAAGCATTCAATAGTAGAGAGTGCACCTATAACACTGGTGGAAAACAATTATGTTTTTACTAAATAGAGAGAGAGCAGCAGAAACTGTTTGCTTTCAGCTACATCTTTCTGACTGTCCGATTTGAAAAGAGTAGGGAGCGACATGGTTTGGGTGTGGATGGTTACAGTGATCACATCCTTCTAACAATATATCATATACTTACCCATATGAACGTCCAATTTTAACATATTTAAATGTTTTTCGCGATCCCCAAAATTATGCCCGGGTGCCTCTGCTTTAGTTCATCACGTTATACAACCCGGAATCTCAAGACCTCTCAACCAGGGACTTATAGACTTTAAGTTACTACGATAAGTTGAATTTGGAAGCTATACAATTTTTTTGTTTTATCCATTTGTTGGGATTTTTCCTTAATGTAACCATTTCATTGTTTACCTGATATGTCTTATCAAATTATTTTTCAAATAAAACCCTTTGTAAAAGAAAAGAGTAGGGAGCAAAGGGTTAAAGAACTGCTTGTCCTGTTATGTACCTAAACTGGAGCTTGAACTACTGAGCCTAGTGAACATCTTTCTTTTTTGCAACAAAGCAGCTGTTAATAGTCAGGTACATGTGGAAAACTGTGTATAGCTACCCCTGCTGGTTGGTAGCATACATATGAAATTCTCATTATGATATTAAACATCAAAATGACTGAGATAGAGACAGCGCTCTGTTCAACAAGGCAAAGCAAAGGCAACAATATTTGCTATTTTGATGGAGATGTGTATCATCTTGCTGCCCATTTGAAAACTAACTTCAAAGATATTTCATGAATAAAAATATAGCAGTATTAATTTGTGGTCAGGGACGTTTGCCTGTCTGAGATGACTCAGGTTGAATAACAAAATGGGTTTAAAACAAGGAAAACGGAAACGAACAGTCAATTATTATCATCTTGCATCTCATACCAGTGGTGTTGTATTTCAAAATACTGTGCAGCAATGGGCTGTTGCTTAAATTTCATAAATTCCCTTGACGAAGGGTAAAGCAGAATGTTTACTTACCAAAGGACCAATGTACCGATGTTGCATTCACTTGCAGGCAGTTTTTTCATGGCAACTTTAGCCTCCATTCACACGTGAACTGAGCAAGCTTGGTCGTTTTTCAGGGGCAATTTTTTTTTCTTTTACATCTGTACAGGTGTTTTTGAGCTTCTTGCATGCATTTCTTTTTCATTACTTTCAGCCAATAGAAAGCTAGATAATAGGCAGGAGAAACAAACAAAAATTGCATTTTTGTATACGTATTTCAGGCACACTCATTGATGTTTTTTGGGACCACAATGCACAACTCTGCCCCAAAAACAAGCTTGTGTACTTTTTCGAGCACTGAGCTTCAAGCTACGCTAAGCTCAGGCGTGGATGGTCACGAGTGAAAATAATAAAAATCCCATTGTCAAGTATTGACTTCTGATGAAGCTTCAAATTACTCAGGTATGAATGGGGACTAATCCTGCACTAGTGAGCCCTGTATGTCAAGTTCGTGCAAGAACATACAGTGCATACGGAAAGTGTCCACATTTTGTTATGTTACAGTCTTATTCCAAAATGAATTAAATCCATTATTTTCCTCAAAATTCTACAAACACCACCCCATAATGACAATATGAAAGAAGTTTGTTCAAAATCTTTGCAAGTTTGTTAGAAATAGAAAACGAAAAAATCGCATGTACATAAGTATTCACGGCCTTTGCCATGACACTCAAAATTGAGCTCAGGTGCCTCCTGTTTCCACTGATCATCCCTGAGATGTTTCTACAACTTTATTGGAGTCCACCTGTGGTAAATTCAGTTGATTGGACATGATTTGGAAAGGCGCACACCTGTCTATATAAGGTCCCACAGTTAACAGTGCATGTCAGAGCACAAACCAAGCCATGAAGTCCAAGGAATTGTCTGTAGACCTTTGAGACAGGATGGTATTGAGGCACAGATTTGGGGAAGGGTACAGAAAGGATTCTGCCACATTGAAGGTCCCAATGAGCACAGTGGCCTCCATCCCCTGTAAATGGAAGAAATTTGGAACCACTAGGACTCTTCCTAAAGCTGGCCACATGGCCAAACTGAGCGATCGGAGGAGAAGTCAGGGAGGTGACCAAGAACCCGATGGTCACTCTGACAGAGCTCCAGAGTTTTTCCATGGAGAGAGGAGAACCTTCCAGAAGAACAACCATCTCTACAGCACTCCACCAATCAGACCTGTATGGTAAAGTTGCCAGACGGAAGCCACTCCTCAGTAAAAGGCACATGATAGTCCACCTTGAGTTTGCCAAAAGGCACCTGAAGGACTCTCAGACCATGAGAAACAAAATTCTTTGGTCTGATGAAACAAAGATTGAACTGTTTGGCCTGAATGGCAAGCATTATGTCTGGAGGAAACCAGGCACCGCTCATCACCTGGCCAATACTATCCCTACAGTGAAGCATGGTGGTGGCAGCATCATGCTGTGGGGATGTTTTTCAGAGGCAGGAACTAGGAGACTAGTCAGGATTGAGGGAAAGATGAATGCAGCAAAATGCAGAGACATCTTTGAAGGAAACTTGCTCCAGAGCACTCTGGACACCAGACTGGGGCGAAGGTTTATCTTCCAACAGGACAATGACCCTAAGCCCACAGCCAAGGTAACAAAGGAGTGACTACAGGACAACTCTGTGAATGTCCTTGAGTGGCCCAGCCGGAGCCCAGACTTGAACATGATTGAACATCTCTGGAGAGATCTAAAAATGGCTGTGCATCGACGCTCCCCATCCAACCTGATGGAGCTTGAGAGGTCCTGCAAAGAAGAATGGGAGAAACTGCCCAAAAATAGTTGTGCCAAGCTTGTAGCATCATACTCAAAAAGAAAAGACTTAAGGCTGTAATTGGTGCTTCAACAACGTATTAAGAAAAGGCTGTGAATACTTTTTTTTTCCTTTTTTTTTTTTTATAAATTTGTAAAGATTTCAAACAAACTTCTTTCACGTTGTCATTATGGGGTATTGTTAGTAGAATTTTGAGGAAAATAATGAATTCAATCCATTTTGGAATAGGGCTGTACATAACAAAATGTGGAAAAGTGAAGCGCTTTGAATACTTTCCAGATTCACTGCATGCCCAAGATCTAGCTTGTGGATGAGTAAAGTTCACCTTTTTGGGGTTGGGGATGATTTGTTGGCCTTTTCTTAAAATCTGTGTTATACCTTATGAGATTCAAAATACTAGATAGGTTTTTGTCCTCTGCCCAACTTTTTAGGTGTGAAAATCAAGTTTTTAGTGCCTTTCCTTCACAATATTTATCAACATTTGTGAAAGTAGTAAACCAATTTTCAGGGTTGGTCTGGGGGCATCAATACAGTATATGGAGAGAGAACATCTTGCATCTCTAACTAGTCCTAGAGCTTCTTCATGATGTGGGACTCATCCCAATTAAGAAATTACATTTTTTTAATGGATATAAGCACTTCACATTGCAAATGCAACATAGGGTTTTGATTTATAGTAGAGGAAAACATGAATTTTATTAGGGTCATTATAGTAAAATGTATCAGTGACACCGCAGGCAGCAGTAAAACTGGGTATTCTGTGAGAGACAGAGTCTGTGCAGCGAAGTCCAAGATACAGCTTACTTTAAGAAGTACAACAAGCATTCAAGAATAAGGAAGAAGTTGTTGGTCTACATTTTTTATTTTTAGCGCAGATTGAGGCCTCATGCACACATGGCATTTGCCCACCTTTTCTGAACGCCTTTTCACCTGGCGAAAAAAACAGTGAAATGAATGGGCTAAACACACCTAGCGCACCACTCTGCGCAGACCGGTTAAGTTCCTCCACCCCAAACTCGCTCATCCATGTCTTTATAGACCTTGCTTTGTGCACTGGTCCAAGTCATTTGGTGAAGGGGGATTATGGTGTGGGGTTGTTTTTCAGGGGTTGGGCCTGGCCCCTTATTTCCAGTGAGGAGAACTCCTAAAGGATGACTAAACCTTTGTTTTTTTTGTTTTTTTGCTTTTGCACAGAGTGGCCCCGATCCTCCTCTTCTGGGGTCCCTCAGCTCCTGGCTCCTCCTCTTCTCGAGTGCCCTGTTGGAGAGCCTCTCTCCCTCGGGGCACTCGTGCAGGCATGCTTCCATGTCCTGCTCCTGCATCTATTGACACAGACAGCAGGGCTTGGCCCTGCTGTCCCCCGTCTGCCCCCCCGTCTCCCACGTCATTGGAGGCAATGGACAGGAGCCAATGGTTGAGCTGCTATCAATCTATCCATTTAAGACCCGAGACACCAGCTGGGACTTGTGTGCTTATTCTTTGCGCTGGAAAGACTGGGCTCAGGTGAGTAAAAGGGGGGGTTTGGGGTGGTGCTGCACTATAGAAGATTTTTCACCTTAATGCATACAATGCATTGGAGTGAAAAAACATGAGGGTTTACAACCCCTTTAAGGTATCAGCATACCAAGACATTTTGGACAATTTCCTGCTCCCAACTTTGTGGAAACAGTTTGGGGATGACCCCTTCCTGTTCCAACATGACTGCACACCAGTGCACAAACATAGGGCCCTGATACCGCTTTGTTTAACCACTAAGCCACCGCCCACCGTCATATGATGGCTGGACGAGGCTTCTGTTATTCTGGGAGGACGTCATATGACGTCCTCGCCTTCCCGAGCCACTAGGGGGCGCGCGCGCGCCCGCCGTGTCACTCGAAACCCGGTGCGCGTGCCCGGGGGCCGCGATGTCCGCCGGGCACCCGCGATTGCCGGGTAACACAGCAGGAGCGTGGATCTGTGCATGTAAACACAGATCCACGTCCTGTCAGAGAGGAGAGGAGACCAATGGCGTGTCCCTTGTACATAGGGACAGCGATCGGTCACCTCCCCCAGTCAGTCCCCTCCCCCCACAGTTAGAATCACCTCCTTAGGTAATACATTAACCCCTCGAGCGCCCCCTAGTGTTAACCCCTTCCCTGCCAGTCACATTTACACAGTAATCAATGCAATTTTATAGCATTGATCGCTGTATAAATGTGAATGGTCCCAAAAATGTGTCAAAAGTGTCCGATGTGTCCGCCGCAATATCGCAGTCACAATAAAAATTGCAGATCGCCGCCATTACTAGTAAAAAATAAATAAATAATAAAAATGCTATAAATCTATACCGTATTTTGTAGACGCTATAACTTTTGCGCAAACCAATCAATATACGCTTATCGCAATTTTTTTTTACCAAAAATATGTAGAAGAATACGTATCGGCCTAAACTGAGGAAAAAATTTGTTAAAAAAAAAAAAAAAAAATTGGATATTTATTATAGCAAAAAGTAAAAAATATTGTGTTTTTTCAAACTTGTCCCTCTTCTTTTGTTTATAGCGCAAGAAATAAAAACCGCAGAGGTGATCAAATACCACCAAAAGAAAGCTCTATTTGTGGGAAAAAAATGATAAAAATTTAATTAAGGTGCAGTGTAACACGACCGCGCAATTGTCATTCAAAGTGCGACAGCGCTGAAAACTGAAAAATGGCTTGGGCAGGAAGGGGGTGTACGTGCCCTGTATTGAGGTGGTTAAGAAGTACAACAAGCATTCAAGATTAAGGAAGAACGTAACTAACACACCACTCTGTGTGGGCCAGTCAAGTTCCTCCACCCCAAACTCAAACATAAATACATGGATGAGCAAGTTTGGGGTGGAGCAACTTGACTGGCCTACACATAGTCCTGACCTCAACCTGATAGAACACCTTTGGGATGAATTAGAGTGCAGACTGCGAGCCAGGCCTTCTCGTCCAATATTAGTGCATGACCTCACAAATGCGCTAATGGAAGAATGATCAAACATTCCAATAGACACACTCCTAAACCTTGTGGACAGCCTTCCTAGAAGAGTTGAAACTGTTATAGCTGCAAAGGGTGGGCCAACTCAATATTGAACCCTACAGACTAAGACTGGGAGGCAATTAAAGTTCATGTGTGTGTAAAGGCAGTTGTCCCAATACTTTTGGTAATATAGTGTAGTTACATAGTTAGTCTGGTTTAAAAAAGACACAAGTCCATCTAGTTCAACCAATAAAAGAGGGGAAAAAATCATACAATCCCATATACACAATTCTATACCCACAGTTGATCCAGAGGAAGGCAAAAGAACCCCAGCAAAGCATGATCTAATTTGCTCCAGCAGGGGAAAACATTTCTTCCTGATCCCACGGGAGGCAATCAGATATTCCCTGGATCAACTTTACCTATAAATGTTAGTATCCAGTTACATTATGTACATTATGAAAGAATCCAGGCTTTTTTTTAAAGCAAGCTACTGAGCTAGACAGAACCAGCTCTTGAGGGAGTCTATTCCACATTTTCACAGCTTTTACTGTGAAGAAGCCCTTCCGTCCTCCCAGGGCCGTCTTTAACGGAGGGCAAATGGGACAAGTGCACTGGGCCCTGTCACTTAGCCCGCACTCAGCATACTTGCCGCCTGTCCCGCTGTGCTCTTGTCCCCGGCTACATTACGGAAAGCAGAGCCGTGGTCCGGACAGCTTACACCCATTTCCCTTGTTACTTCCACTGTCCACACATCTCTTTCCCCTGCACCTCCCCCTACCTCGCTCATCAGCAGTTTCCCTGCTGCTCTCCAGCAAGACTAAGAACCATCCCCGAGGTGGAGCCTTCAGGCTTCTGCTGTTGAGTGGGCGGGATGAGCTGAGCTCCGAGATCATGCCCGCCTGGAGAAGGGTGGTGTGACAGTAGCTGTGAGCAGAGGGTGCCGAGCTAATGTGCCTGAAGGTAAAATCACTTAACAGTTCATTGTGGCTTAGCTTGCAAGCACCTCTAGCTAAGTCTACTGAGCTACTGCAGTATAGTATAGTAGTACCAGCTGTTAGCTGAAAAATTGGAAGATGGCTTTTTCATGTAGCATTAACTAAAGCATTGTCCCTGCCCCCAAGTTTTGACTGTCCCAACCCCCCCTGGTGTGTGCCCTTCCAACCCTCCCTGGTGTGTGCCTTCCAGACCCCCCTGGTGTGTGCCCTCCAGAACCCCCTGGTTTGTGCCCTCCAGACCCTCCTGGTGTGTGCCCTCCAGACCCCCCCTGGTGTGTGCCTTCCCACCCCCTCTGGTGTGCACCCTTCCAACCCCCCTGGTGTGTGCCCTTCCAACCCCCCTGGTGTGTACCTTCCAGACCCCCCCTGGTGTGTGCCCTCCCTACCCCCCTGGTGTGTGCCCTCCCTGCCCTCCAAACGCCCCTGGTGTGTGCCCTCCCAATCCCCCCTGGTGTGTGCCTTCCCGACCACCCCGGTGTGTGCCTTCCCACCCCCTCTGGTTTGTGCCCTTCCAACCCCCTCGGTGTGTGCCTTCACAACCTCCCCTGGTGTGTGCCCTCCCTACTCCCCCTGGTGTGTGCCCTCCCTACCCCCCTGGTGTGTGCCCTCCCTACCTCCCTGCTGTGCCCTCCCGACCCCCCTAGTGTGTGCCTTCCTGACCCCTCCTGTGTGTGCCTTCCCACCCCTTCTGGTGTGTTTCCTCCCTGCCCCCCTGGTGTGTGCCCCCCAACATTCCTGGTGTGTGCCCCTCCGACCCCCTGGTATGTGCCCTCCTGACCCCCTAGGTCTGTGCCCTCCCAACCCCCTAGTGTGTGCCCTCCTGATTCCTGTACTGTGCCCTCCCTATCCCCCCTGGTATGTGTCCTCCCTACCCCCCTGGTGTGTGCCCCCCAACTTTCCTGGTGTGTGCCCCTCCGACCCCCTGGTGTGTGCCCTCCTGATCCCCCTGGTGTGTGCCCTCCCAACCCCCTAGTGTGTGCACTCCTGATCCCTGTACTGTGCCCTTCCAACCCCCCCTGGTGTGTGCCCTCCTGCTCCCCCTATACTTTGCCCTCGCTCCCTGCACTGTGCCCTGAGCTCTCCTGACCCCTTTTACTGTATGATGCTGACCCTCCTGTACTGTGCTCTCTTGATCCCCTGTCCTTTGCCCTACTGACACTGTACACTGCCCTACACTCTAATCACCTCTGTACACTGCCCTACAGACATGTTTCTGGTGTGTCAGTATGGTACTGACTCTGTAACTACGGATATGTTTCCGGTGTGTCAGTATGGTACTGACTCTATATCTGCGGACATGTTTCTGATGTGTCAGTATGGTACTGAGTTGGTGTTTGCGGGCGTATTTATGGTGTGTAAGTTTGGTAACTATTTTGTGTCTGCTGACATGTTCTTGGTGCATAAGTATGGTAATTATTGTTATTCCACAGGCATGTGTTGTAAAAAAAAAGGATGATAAAAATGGATAAAAGGCTGTAACCTTCCGCAACCAATCAGTGAGCAATAAGGATGTGCAGTAACTTATAGCAACTAATCAGTGAGCGATAATGATGTGGTGTAACTTCTAGAAACCAGTGAGTGGCAATGATAAGCAGTAACCTCTAGCACCCAATCAGTGAGTGGTAATGATGTACGGTAGCCTCTAGCACCCAATCAGTGAGCTGTAAGGATGTGCAGTAACCTTTAGCAACCACTCAGTGAGTGTGAACCAGTTCTTTATGTTTACTTTATCAAAGTTTTTGAGATAAGTCTATGTGCGTGTTTATTTGTTTTTTGGGATGTTGGGGTGGAGAGCCAAATTGCATGGGGGGGGCAAGAAAATTTTTGCCCAGGGTCCAATCAATATTAAAAACGGCCAGGCGTCCTCCAGACATCAAGAGTGCCCCCTTGCCAGGAAGTCGCTTGGCAAAGGTGCCGTAACCCAAGAGACCCATATCATGTGCTGCTCAAGCTCACTGAAAGGGGGGTAACAATCCTATACATCCACCGCTTGGAGTTCTGGTCGGGAGATACCCTACGGACTAAGACTGGGAGGCCATTAAAGTTCATGCGCGCGCAAAGGCAGGCGTCCCAATACTTTTTACAATATAGTGTACCTTACCATTTAAGGATTTTTCTTTTTGCCTCGTCTTTACACAAACATGGCGGGTAAACTCAGACTTTTCCTTTATATAAGCTTAGTATCTACATAAGTGCCTCACCGAACTAATTTTTGGGGCCCACAAAGAAGAGATTTTCTCATGTCACTAGGTGTTGACATTTGGAAATGATCAGTCACTCCGGCATCTCCATTTATAGTCTTTTTTTCTTTCTCGTCGGGATTGAATAGCAGGGACGGGTTAATGATAAGATTTACAAAATATCGCATGCTTTAAGCTGAAGGTTTGTGGCACTTGTGGTTTTGTGTCTGTTATGCCCAGCAGGTACTAATTAAATCATTTTGCTGCAAAATAATAAAAGCTGAAATGTCCCTTGTATACGAAAACACAGAATACATTCCAAAATGGCAATGCTAAATATTTAAAATATTTGTTGCCTGCTGCTCATAATTTCACACTTACCACAAAAAAATGGAGGGGGTGTGAGGCTTGGCTGCAGCTGCAAGAGCTAAAATCTAGCAAATAAACCAAAATATGAGACCCAAACCAACCATCAGCTGTCTCTATTCCCCCCATCTCCGTTCATTGAGTGGCTCATGTGTTCCTCTGTGTGTGACACAGCTACTGGATCAGCTTTTTAATCTCTGTTACTGCTTCGTATTTAGGAATAGAAGTTCATATATTAGCGTCTAAAACTAATCTCTGAATTAATGATCTAGTAAACTAGCTTGGAATAATAGCAGAGCATTTTAAATAAGTGTTAGAGGCTTGTATCTCTAGCTTGCTGCATCCATACTAGACTTAAAAAATCTGGCACAAACGAGATAAAACAATGTTGCCCATGCCAACGTGTAAGGGGGCCTGCGAATGGCTGTGTATTGGCACCAAGAGCACAAGTCTCTGTCCCCCTTCTTCCTGATAGAACAACATCCCTTCTACTTAAAGCGGAAGTAAACCCATCCATAAAACAGTTCCATTTCTGGCACGTGCCGGAAATGTAACACTCCCATTGGTTGTGCTCTCAACCAAACTGTCAAACCATCCAATGGCTGGTGTCATAACTGATCACATGTGTAGCATCATGGCAGTTATAGATTAAACAGAGGCTAAGATGGCAGCTTCCCTGGCTGAAAACGATAGGAGGGTTTACTTGCACTTTAACTACTTGACCCCTGGAAGATTTACCCCCCCCCCCCCTTCATGACCAGACCATTTGTTGCGATACTGTGTTACTTTAACTGACAATTGTGTGGTCATGAAACATTGTACCTAAATAAAATGTATATTTTTTTTTTTTGCAAAACTGACAATTGCACGGTCATGCAATGCTGCGCCCAAATTAAATCAATATAATTTTTTTTTTTCTTTTTTGACACCGCGGTACTTTAACTGACAATTGCGCAGTCATGCAACGCTGTACCCAAATAATGTCATGTTTTTTTTCCCCACAAATAACGCCTTCTTTTGGTGGTATTTGATCCCCCCTGCGTTTTTTATTTTTTGCGCTACAGTCAGGTCCATAAATATTGGGACATCTACACAATTCTAATCTTTTTTTTGGCTCTATACACCACCCACAATGGATTTGAAATGAAGCGAACAAGATGTGCTTTAACTGCAGACTTTCAGCTTTAATTTGAGGGTATTTACATCCAAATCAGGTGAACGGTGTAGGAATTACAACAGTTTGAATAAAACTACACTAAGCTCAGGCATGGATGGTCACCAGTAAAAATAATGGAAATCCCATAGTCAAGTATTAAAATAACACTTCTGGTGAAGCTTCAAATCACTCAGGTATGAATGGGGCCTAATCCTGCACTAGTGAGCCCTGTATGTCAAGTTCCTGCAAGAACATGTATGCCCAAGATCTAGCTTGTGGATGAGTAAAGTTCACCTTTTTGGGGTTGGGGATGATTTCTTGGCCTTTTCTTAAAATCTGTGTTATACCTTATGAGATTCAGAATACTAGATAGGTTTTTGTCCTCTGCCCATCTTTTTAGGTGTGAAAATCAAGTTTCTAGTGCCTTTCCTTCATAATATTTATGAACATTTGTGAAGGTAGTAAACCAATGCCTTTTCAGGGTTGGTCTGGGGACATCAATACAGTATATGGAGAGAGAACATCTTGCATCTCCAGCTGGTATCATTTTTTTTTCGACACTGCGTTACTTTAAATGACAATTGCGCAGTCATGCAACGCTGTACCCCAATAATGTCATTTTTCACCAACAAACAGAGCTTTCATTTTGTAGTATTTGATCGCCTCTGCGTTTTTGATTTTTTGCTCTATAAACAAAAAAAGACCAACAATTAAAAAAAAACAAAAACAATATTTTATACTTTCTGCTATAAAACACATCCAATAAAAAAATTTAAAAATTATAAATCGTCAATTTAGGCCAATATGTTCTGCTACATATTTTTCGTAAAAAAAAAAGAAAAAATCCCATTAAGCGTATATTGATTGGTTTGCGCAAAATTTATAGCGTCTACAAACTATTGGATATACCTACTGGAATTTTTATTCTTTTTTTTTCAAACTAGTAATGAAGGCGATCAGCGACTGCAATATTGCGACAGACAGTCTGACACTAACTGACGCGTTTGACACTTTGTGGGAACCAGTGACACTCATACAGTGATCAGTGCTAAAATTACGCACTGTCGCTGTACTAGTGACACTGGCTGGGAAGGGGTTAAACATCTTGGGACGATCAAAGGGTTAAATGTGCGCCTAGCCAGTGTTTTTGTGTACTTTGCGTGCTGCTTTTACTAAGGTAAGTCATGGATTTTATTAACTTCTTTGCAGGAAAAGAAAATTTCTCACTTCCCCCCTGTCATGATGGTGCTCTGCCTTGTTTACATAGGCAGAGCTCCATCCAGCCTCTCTTCCCGACGATCGGCGGGTGCCGGCAGACATCTTTTGGCTGGCACTTGCTGATCGGCTTCTGCTGTTACTAATCACAGCAGAAGCGGCATGCCGGTGGAAGTGCAGAATCATGTACTGTATATACAGTATACATGATTCTGCACAGAACAACTGCCCTGTAGCAGTAAATCTGCTATACGGCAGTCATTAAGTAGTTAAAGTCTTACCACTATATTGTGCCCATCTCCATGCCAGAGGCCTCCACATGACATTCCCGGCCATTAGCCTTCATATACCAAAGAAAGGAATGTCCACGTGAAAAGGCAGAGTTGCAGCACTTTACTGATGTTACTTTAGGATGGCATTTACAGTCACATTAAGACCCCTTTCACACTGGGGCCATGGCCACGTCAGAACGAAAGCACCGCTCATTTCAGAGGCGCTTTAGCGCTGTTTAATCTGTGCTTTTTGCCCACCAAAGAAGCGGTTAAAAGCGCCTGTGTTGCGGCGCTTCCGTATCGCTTTTCTGGCTACATGCTGGTGGGGTCTCTGCACTAAGGCTAGTCCCAACTTGGCTTAAGCATGGGCACCTATGACATCAATACAGGAGGGTTTTAGATCAAAGGGACCTAGCACCTGATTACACTATTCTGGGGCAAAGCCGCCTAGTGGCAGACTAGCTAACAACACCAACTTGCAAACGGTAAGAAACTGCCTCTGATTTTCAAACAGAGGTTAAAGAACTAAAAATGGCCCCCATTCAAGTTCCAGCTACTATTTTCCAGTACAGGTTATAGGATAATATCTAGCATTTAACTGGTTATAGTGGGCAACATATTTTAACCCTCCTGAAGCCTTTTGTGAATTAGGTCTTTTACATGTGTGCTAATTATTTTTTGCCTGTAACATTCCTTACACCATTATAACAGAATACTATTTATATAATCAAAGATTAAGCATGAATGGCAGTTCTGGCATGTAAAGTACCTTGGCCTACAAGTTTGCACTTACATTTTGCAAAAAGTCTTAATATTTATTAAGTGTGACCAAGGTCATCTTAGTATACCAGGCATGCCACGCTATTGTTTTCTGGGCTACGTGCAGCATTATTTTTCCTGTCTTTTCTAAACCTCTTGGAGAAATTAGGTTTAGAAACCACAAGCTATAATACACAAGCCTCTTGCCACATCTTGGGGCTCATTCACACCAGCGCTATAGGGTTGCATTCAACAGTGTTGTTCAATCAAGTCCCAACATAAAGAAACGGACAAAAGCCTTGCATCTTTAAGGGCATGTTAACCCTTGCGTGAAAGAGAAATTGTCCCTGTAAAGTCCACTGGGAAACCGATAGTTATGAGATTGTTGATTCCTGTGGTCCTCCACAGCCCTCATCGGTTCCTCCCTGTGATGTCCTGTAACTGCTTTCTCCTGTAGGGATGTGAGGTTTTTGTTGCGTCTTTGTCCTCTGTGCACCTTGCTGTGCACAGACTTCTCTTTCGAAGAGAAGTCATCATAGTATATCAGGTATTTCTGGGCAACCTGCAGTCTTATTCTTCTTGTCTTTTCTAAACCTCTTGGAGAAATTATATTTAGATGCCACAAGTGATATTACACAAGCTTCTTGCCACATCTCATGGTTTGTTCACACCAACCCCATTGGGCTTCATTCAACAATTTTGTCCAGTGAAGTCCCAACATAAAGAAATATCAAAAAGCCTTGAGTTGTATAGGGCATGTTAACCCTTGTGTGCATGAGGAATGGCCCCCTAAAGTCCACTGGAAAACCGACACTAAAGAGATTGTTGATCTATGTGGTCCTCCGCAGTCCTTACTAGTTTCTCCCTATGATGTCCCATCACTGCTTTCTCCTGTAGTGATGTGAGGTTTTTATTGTGTCTTTGTCCTATGAGCACCTTGCTGTGTACAGACTTCTCTTTCAAAGTACTGTGTGAACAGCTCTTTGGATTGTCATAGGGTCTGCAGTATACCCAACATGAGTATAAGCTAAGATTATTTGGACCATGGCTTTGGTTGTGGTACTGTACCAGTTTGGCCTGGTTCAGGATGAAGGGATAAGTTGAGTTTGTCTTTAAAACAATGCATAGCTGCTTAGCCCTCATTCAGACTGGCACTGACAACCCTGCTATTATATGTGTTAATATGCATTTATAGGACAGTTACAGCTTAAGGGAGTGATGCCCTACCATGCATTTCCTGAACTAGTAGTGTTATATTGTTACAGGTCACATGGTCTAGTGGAGGGTCTCAAAAGAAAGCATCTACTCAGCATCTGCCCAAGTGTACCTATATACAACAGAACCATGATACCATACTACAGTAAGTTCAAGAATACAATTTTGTTCTTTTGTCTTGATACAAGTGTATACATTTCCAGACAAAGTTCAAATATTATTATATAGAACAGAAAGATATTCTTGAAACACAAGAAGATTTACTATGATAAATAATAGGCATGACCATGTCTCCAAAGGTCCAACCCAGGTTGGCTACAAAAAATAGGATGTGGCTATATACCCTCCAACACCCCAACTGTAATAGATAGACCATACTCCTACCTGTCTATATCACAGCCTACAGAGCAGGGTACAATGAAAGGGGGCATGGTGAGGCATGATCATGTCACCAAAGGCCTAACCTAGGTTGCCAGCAAGAAATTTGAGGTAGCTTTATATCCTCCAGTGCCCCAACTGTAAATAATACAACATAAATGGCTACCTGTCCATATCACAGCCTACGTAGCAGGGTTCAATGTGAGGTGGCATGGTGTGGCATGACCACGTCTCCATAGGTCAACCAGGTTGGAGACAAGAAATAAGAAGTGATTATATGCCCTCCAATACCTACCTGTCTATATAACAACCTACACAACCTACAGGGGTACAATATAAGGTAGCATGGTGAGGCATGATCATGTCACTAAAGTTCCAACCTAGGTTGGCAGCAATAAATTTGAGGTGGCTATATATCCTCCAGTACCCCAACTGTAATAGATAGAACATAAATGGCTCCCTGTCCATCTCACAGCCTATGTAGCCAGGTTCAATGTGAGGTGGCTTGGTGTGGCATGACCATGTCTCAATAGCTCCAACCAGATGGGAACAAGAAATAAGAGGTGACAATATACCTTCCAATACCCCAACTATAATCTATAAAAGATGTACACCTGCATGCCTATATCACAGCCTACATAGCAAGGTTGTCTTGAGGGCCACATACCTGATGTGAGACCGAAGTAGTGGGGAGGCCTCCCTTGCACCTCAGGTCCTTAAAGTCTCTGGAGATGGAGACAGGGACTTGGTGGGGACATCGAGTGGCAGGGTGCCAAGGGTGCGGAGCACCGTGTAAGCCTCAGTCCAGGATCCAAGCCGAGGTCAAGTCCAGTTGGGCAACAAAGCATAAAAGGGTTAATCAGAAGCATAATGGTCGAGATCAAAGCCGGGGTTGGTTCCAATCAAAAGTAGTCAAACAGGTTTCCAGGTCACAACAAGTTCGGACAGATCACACACTAGCACAGGAACAAGGGGGGACTGAAGATAATCCAGCAATTTGGCAGTGTCTGGGCTGGGCTTATATGGGGAAGTTTGAGGTCACTTCCTGTGCGCCTCCTGGGGATTTTCCCGGCTTTTTCTATCAGGTTGATGTCACTTCCTGTGCGCCTCCTGGTTATTTTCCCGCCTTTTTCCATCAGGTTGAGGTCACTTTCTGTGTGCGTCCTGGGCATTTTCCTGCCCTTTTCCATCAAGTCTTCTGGGCAGGTGTGGGTTGGCGCCCTGAGGCGTCTTTGGCGGATGCTCAGTTGGTACGGATTTCCTTTTGCGGCAACACACCATTGGTGCATGCGTAGTAAGCCCTAGGCTCTTACAAAGGTTCAATGTAAAGTGGTATGGTGTAGCAGTGCTGTGTCTTTAAAGGTCCAACCTAATTTGGCAACAAGAAATAAGAGGTGACTATATACCTTCCAATACCCCAACTATAATAGACAGAACATGCATGCCTACCTGTCTTTATCACAGCCAACGTAGCAGGGTACAATGTAAGGTGCCATCGTGTAGATGGTCTTGTACTAAGGCTTTCCAAGGCTTTCAGATCTCCTGGAAGATCTCAAGTGTGTCCAACAATTTATTAACCATTTGTTTATTGATATAATCTTTTTGACAGCTTGGTATAGATCATGGTACTAGGCAAGTCTACTTTATGCCACTGTTTCAAAAAGCAAGCACACTTTTAATAAATATCAGGAACGTGAGATGGTGGGCGCAGTTTCGGAGCTCTTTATGGTTTGTATATTATCCTGTAAATATCAGGAAGCCGTTGGCTTTATTTAAACAGTTTCCAGTAAATATTTTTTCACGTATTCTAGGAAATTCCTGCACTTGAAGTTTTTCAGATTTCTCCAGTGTGACTCTGCATACATGTAGTAATTAGCGTCTCGTTACTGTTTGAATGCCCGTGTTCAGGCGGTGTCAGGATCACTTATTTCAAAGCCTTTTAGCATAAGAGCAATCACTAATTTTTTTTTTTTTTCAGTCCAGAGTCCTCTACAGCAGGCAGAAGGTCACATTTCTCAAGGTTATCTGCTCTTTTTCCCTGATTCGGTAAAGTAAGAGTATTCACACTCCCTGGCTGAGAAGTGTTTCTTTTTATAGAGCCTGCAGATGACAAATAATGTCTGTTTTTGGAGTCCTTTTAAAGTCAGTAATGTTGGTTTTATCTGGAGAGACTGTCTTGGTGAAAGCAGGTATTGAACAGATCTCCACGCTGCCATGCGTTCACAAGAAGCTTTCCGGCATTCTAGATATTTGTTTTATTTTAGGATTTGGAGCAAAGGCAATCTTCCACTACTGTTTTTTTTTTCTAAAATTCTGCAGGCTTAGTGTCTAGATCTATAGCTACTGTTCCATATTTTATCTTTTAAACTGAGCAATAGAGGTCACATTTTTTTTTTTGCCTCCCCTCTGTAAAAACGTATTTGTAAAGGGAAATGGCAATGCACAGACAATATGTTACACTATAGTAAACAATCAGCAATCAGTCGGAGTCCTGACTGCTCTATAATGATAAGTGAAGTTTTGGTTAATCACTTTAGGTCAGTGTTTCTCAACCTTTTTTTCGGCAAGGCAGCCTTTACAAATTATGGAGAATCTCGAGGCATCCTTTAACCACTTCAGCTCCGGAAAGGTTTTACCCCCTTCTTGACCAGGCTATTTTTTGCAATACCGCACTGTGTCGCTTTAACTGACAATTACGCTGTCGTGCGACGCTGTACCCAAATAAAATCTGTGCTTTTCTCCGCACAAATAGAGCTTTTGGTGGTATTTTATCACCTTTGCGTTTTTTTATTTTTTGCGCTATAAACAAAAAAGAGCATCAATTTAACCGGTACCCGACCGGCGCATGACGATGTACGTCGGCAGAATGGCACGGCTGGGCAAATGGGCGTACCTGTACATCCGTTTGAATTCCCCGCCGTGCCACTGCGTGCGCGCCGGCCGGGAGCTCCGTGAGTCGGGTCACGGGTCCCGCGGACTCGATCGCCGCGGGGATACCCGCGATCGCCTCACGGAGAGGACGAACGGGGAGATGCTGATGTAAACAGCATCTCCCCGTTCTGCCTAGTAACAAGTGTCACTAATCACTGCTCCCTGTCATCGGGGAGCAGTGATCAGTCTAGTGACACATACAGCCCCTCCCCCCTACAGTTAAAAAACACTCCCCTAGTACTGATTAACCCCTCCCCGCCCCCTAGTGGTTAACCCCTTCACTGCCAGTGTCATTTACACAGTAATCAGTGCATTTTTAATCGCACTAATCGCTGTATAAATGACAATGGTCCCAAAAATGTGTCAAAAATGTCCGACATGTCCGCCATAACGTCGCAGTCACAATGAAAATCGCTGATCGCCGCCATTACTAGTAAAAAAAAAATTATTAATAAAAATGCCATAAAACTATCCCCTATTTAGTAAACGCTATAACTTTTGCGCAAATCAATCAATAAACGCTTATTGCGATTTTTTTTACCAAAAATATGTAGAAGAATACGTATTGGCCTAAACTGAGGAAAAAAATGTTTGGGATATTTATTATAGCAAAATGTAAAAAATAATGCGTTTTTTTCAAAGTTGTTGCTCTTATTTTGTTTATAGCGCAAAAAATAAAAAACGCAGAGGTGATTAAATACCACCAAAAGAAAGCTCTATTTGTGGGAAAAAAAGGACGTCAATTTTGTTTGGGAGCCACGTCGCACGCGCAATTGTCAGTTAAAGCGACGCAGTACTGAATCGCAAAAAACGCTCTGGTCAGGAAGGGGGTAAATTGTTCCGGGGCTGAAGTGGTTAAAAAAAAAAAAAAAAATTTTTTTACTTTCTGCTTTAAAACATGTTCAATTAAAAAAATGTAAAAAAATCTAATTTCTTCATCAATTTAGGCCAGCATTTATTCTGCTACATGTTTTTGGTAAATAAATTCCAATAAGCATATTTTGACTAGTTTGTGAAAAAGTTATAGCGTCTACAAACTATGGGATTTTTTAAAAGGACTTTTTATGTTTTTTATTGTTTCTACTAGTAATGGCGGCGATCAGCAATTTTTAGTGGGACTGTGACATTGCCGCAGACAAATCTGACACTAAGTGACACTTTTTGGGGACCGGTGACACCAATACAGTCATCAGTGCTAAAAAAAAAATGCACTGTCACATACCTCCCAACTTTTTGAGATGGGAATGAGGGACACCTATCAGCAAAAGTATGCAGGCATAGGACACACCCCCTGCCACACCCCCTTAAAGGGGAATTGTACAAAAAAACAAGGTTGGTTAAACCCATAAATGCTTTTTTTACCACTACTATTCCTTTATATTGACTTTTGCAGCAATTTAGAAATCAGATGAAAGGTTTAGCACTGGAAAACACTTTAAGATAGATAAAAATTGCATTTTATATACAGTGGGGACGGAAAGTATTCAGACCCCCTTAAATTTTTCACTCTTTGTTATATTGCAGCCATTTGCTAAAATCATTTAAGTTCATTTTTTTTCCTCATTAATGTACACACAGCACCCCATATTGACAGAAAAACAGAGAATTGTTGACATTTTTGCAGATTTATTAAAAAAGAAAAACTGAAATATCACATGGTCCTAAGTATTCAGACCCTTTGCTCAGTATTTAGTAGAAGCCCCCTGTTAGGTACCTGGTAGTTGAGCCCCGACTTGTAGGAGAAGACCCCCTCTTACAACGCTGGTTCAGGAGCCACTGGAGTGGGAACAGTGGTCTCGTGAGCACAGTGGGTAGGAGTGCCTGGTGAAGGTCTTGCAGAGGCCGGCACTGAAGCTGAGTAGAGATCCTTCAGGGATGGCTGAGCTGCAGATGCTGGCAGGCAGAAGAGGATCAGCAGGCAGACAGGTAGGAGGTATTGAAGCAGCAACACCTGGAGCTGGATGAGAAGGCCGGAATGCAGCAATACAAGGCACAGGCAAAAGGCAGAGTCAGACAGTCCGGATTGGCAGGAGATCAGGCAGATAATGCAAATGGATAATCACAGAGTAGTCAGGCAAGCAGGAGTTCGGCAACAGGTCACAAGAAGATAGTCAGGCAGGCCGGGTCGGATTGGAGATAGCAGGAGAGTCAGACGTAGCCGGGTCGATAACAGTAATGACAATCAGCAGGCAGATACAGGAACACAGGTACGGAGCTGCAGACGAACAGCACCATATGAGTGCAGCTGTCACACATTTAAAGGACCCTTGGCGCCAAACAGCGCTAACGCTCACGGGCGCGTGCACGCCGCGCGCGTGCACAGGAGCGTGCCAGTGCACGCCAGTGGGAGAATTGTGCTGTGCAACTCTGGACAGACCCCGCGTGCGCACGTGCGCATGCATATTCCCCTGAAAGGCACTGGCACATCCCTGACATTGCCCCCTCCCAACGGGCAACCTCCGGATGCCCAGGTAACTTTTCTTTTCTGGGTGGGCAGAAAAATAAGCACGGATTAAGCATTTAGCATGGATATTGCTGTCAGGTTCCCATGAATTGTTCTCTGGACCATACCCTTTCCATTTTATTAAAAATTGTACTTGCCCCAGTCTTTTTCTGCAATCGAGGATGGCTTCCACCTCATACTCCTCACTTCCATCCACCAGGATAGGTTCGGGGGCCCTGGTACCCCTATCAGGGAAAGGATCAGGCAGGGCAGGCTTCAACAGTGATACATGAAATACTGGGTGAATTTTAAGGGAATCAGGTAGACATAGTTCATAAGACACTTCATTGATCTTCCTTTTAACCGAAAAAGGACCAATAAACTTACGGGCAAACTTCTTGGAAGGACAAGTCAATTTGATGTTATTTGTAGACAGCCATACCTTATCGCCAAGCTGAAGGTTCAGATCCCCTCTTCTCCTCTGATCAAAGGTCCTCTTACTGTCTTCTTGTGCCTTGGATACCGCCTCCTGTAATATCCGATTATTGTGGCTGAGAAACTGCAATGTGTCCTGGACCGCTGGAACTGAGGATTCTGGAAGAAAATCAGGTAAAAAGGATAAATGAAAACCATAATTGGCAAATTATGGCAAAACACAGGCAGACAGGTAGGAGGTATTGAAGCAGCAACACCTGGAGCTGGATGAGAATGCAGCAATACAAGGCACAGGCAAAAGGCAGAGTCAGACAGTCCGGATTGGCAGGAGATCAGGCAGATAATGCAAATGGATAATCACAGAGTAGTCAGGCAAGCAGGAGTTCGCCGGTGCACACCAGTGGGAGAATTCTGCTGTGCAACTCTGGACAGACCCCACGCGCGCATGTGTGTACACATATTCCCCTGAAAGGCACTGGCACGTCCCTGACACACCCTTTTGATATAATACAGCCATGAGTCTTTTTGGGAAAGATGCAACAAGTTTTTCACATCTGGATTTGGGGATCCTCTGCCATTCCTCCTTGCAGATCCTCTCCAGTTCTGTCAGGTTGGATGGTAAACGTTGGTGGACGGCCATTTTTAGGTCTCTCCAGAGATGCTCAATTGTATTTAAGTCAGGGCTCTGGCTGGGCCATTCAAGAACAGTCAGAGAGTTGTTGTGAAGCCACTCCTTCATTATTTTAGCTGTGTGCTTAGGGTCATTGTCTTGTTGGAAGGTAAACCTTCGGCCCAGTCTGAGGTCCTGAGCACTCTGGAGAAGGTTTTTGTCCAGGATATCCCTGTACTTGGCCGCATTCATCTTTCCCTCGATTGCAACCAGTCGTCCTGTCCTTGCAGCTGAAAAACACCCCCACAGCATGATGCAGCCACCACCATGCTTCACTGTTGGGACTGTATTTGACAGGTGATGAGCAGTGCCTGGTTTTCTCCACACATACCGCTTAGAATTAAGGCCAAAAAGTTCTATCTTGGTCTCATCAGACCAGAGAATCTTATTTCTTACCATCTTGGAGTCCTTCAGGTGTTTTTTAGCAAACTCAATGCGGGCTTTAATGTGTCTTGCATTGAGGAGAGGCTTCCATCGGGCCACTCTGCCATAAAGCCCCGACTGGTGGAGGGCTGCAGTGATGGTTGACTTTCTACAACTTTCTCCCATCTCCTGACTGCATCTCTGGAGCTCAGCCACAGTGATCTTTGGGTTCTTCTTTACCTCTCTCACCAAGGCTCTTCTCCCCCGATAGCTCAGTTTGGCCAGACGGCCAGCTCTAGGAAGGGTTCTGGTTGTCCCAAACGTCTCCTATTTAAGGATTATGGAGGCCACTGTGCTCTTAGGAACCTTAAGTGCAGCAGAAATTTTTTTGTAACCTTGGCCAGATCTGTGCCTTGCCACAATTCTGTCTCTGAGCTCTTCAGGCAGTTCCTTTGACCTCATGATTCTCATTTGCTCTGACATGCACTGTGAGCTGTAAGGTCTTATATAGACAGGTGTGTGGCTTTCCTAATCAAGTCCAATCAGTATAATCAAACACAGCTGGACTCAAATGAAGGTGTAGAACCATCTCAAGGATGATCAGAAGAAATGGACAGCACCTGACTTAAATATGAGTGTCACAGCAAAGGGTCTGAATACTTAGGACCATGTGATATTTCAGTTTTTCTTTATTAATAAATCTGCAAAAATGTCAACAATTCTGTGTTTTTCTGTCAATTTTGGGTACTGTGTGTACATTAATGAGGAAAAAAATGAACTTAAATGATTTTAGCAAATGGCTGCAATATAACAAAGTGAAAAATTTAAGGGGGTCTGAATACTTTCTGTCCCCACTGTACATCTATATAGATCAGACCAAAATGAGGGACAAATGAGGAGGAATGAGGGACAGAGGGACATTGCTCCAAATCAAGGACAGTCCATCAAAATCAGGGACAGTTGGGAGGTATGCAGTGTCACTGTATAAATGACACTGGCAAGAAGGGGTTAGCATCAGAGGCGATCAAAGGGTTAAGTGTGCTCCTAGGGAGTACTTTCTAACTGTTGGGGGGGGTGCTGTGACTGGAGGAAAACAGAGATCAGTGTTTCTGCTTAGCAGAAACACAAGATCTCCATCTCCCTCCCTCCCAGAACGGCGGTCTGCCTTGTTTACATAGGCAGACTGCCATTCTGCCTCTCCTGTGAACGATCGGTGGGTCCCAATTGCCATCGCAACCACCGGACCCGCCCCTGTGTGAACCGGCACTTAAGCCGCGTACACACGATCGCAATGTCTGACAGAAAAAATATGACGGAATCTTTTCATCGTATATTCTGATCGTGTGTAGGCCTCATCAGACTTTTTTTTTTTCAAAAAATTCTGACCGAGCTAGAAATAGAACATGTTCTAAATCTTACTGACGGAACCAATTCCTATCGGGAAAACCGCTCGTCTGTATGCTGTTCCGACGGACCAAAAACGACGCATGCTCTAAAGCAAGTATGAAACGGAAGCTATTGACTACTGGCTATTGAACTTCCTTTTTTCTAGTCCCGTCATACGTGTTGTATATCACTGCGTTCTGGACGGTCGGACTTTGGTCGGTTTTTGGTTTTACCATGTGTAGGCAAGACCGCTGGAATGGAATTCCGTCGGAGTTCCGTCGGAGAAACCTTCAGAGTTTATTCCGATGGCAAAACCTGTCGTGTGTGCGCGGCATAAGGCTACATGTGAGGTCAGACACGGAGCTCCTTCTCTCTTCATGGCCGTCCTACAACACAGCTGGCAAGGAGACGACTTTTCTACATCCACAAGCATTTGCCAACTTGCCGGGAACAAGTCCCCCTCCCCCCCAACTGCATTTCTTTTGAGAAGCTTGTCTTGGGCAAATGCTTGGAGATGGAATAAAGTTCTGTCTCCCAGATAGCGAGCAATTGTGCTGCAAGTTTTAAAATGACTTGCTAAGCTATTGCTAGACTTGCCCGGCTTCACAATTTTGTTGCACAATTGCAGCAAGTCCACATTGCATGACTCCGGATCAACTTTCTTTGCAAACATTCTGCAAGTCTGCTGCAAGTTCTGGTATTACGATATATTACAAATTACGGAATATTACGATAATGTCAATTGTGTGGTCCTTGTGGTTTGTTAAAATAGTGGAATACTATACCAGATCTCAGAAGCAGGCAGGTTCCATGTCAGCTGTGGGCATGTGAAGCCCTCTTCTCTTCATTTCCTGCAATCGGTGTGGCTGGATACCCAGCATTCACCTCCCGATCACACGCCAGCGCAGTAATGCCACTGTGCGGAGCGCTCTCTTCCTTTCCTCTCTTACCAGTCTGGAAATAACACAAGGTTTTGTCACTAGGTGATTCACATGGATTCCTGGGATACATGATGCCGATCCTTGCGAATCGCCTAGGGACGAATTTGCCTAGGTGGCCGCAGCCGGAAGTGTTGCTGAAACTAAAAAGAAAAAATGTATTTACTCAAAAAAAACATTTGTATTTGTAAGATCATTCTCAATGGCCATGAGATTGCACATGTAGAAAATGAGTGGAACTCCGCTTTAAAGTGGATGTAAACCCGAAATTTATATATATATATCATACTGTAGAGTATAAGATTTCCTATCATTTGAGCCCAGTCTTGCCACACAGAGTTAATCCATCTCTGAGCAATCCTCTTTTATTGTTCAGTGAGAAAAATTTTGACAAACTGAGAACAACTTTGTCAAATCCTCCCCCTTGCTGTGAGTGACAGCCTAAGACACATGCATTATTTTTTAATTCCCTCCCCCACTCCTTTCTTCAGCAGCTCTGCCAGGATTGGCTGTTCCACACCTCACCATGATTTGGCATGCTGAAGTCATGTGGTTACTTTCCTGTCTTTTCACTGGATGTTAGAGATCATAGCAGAAGTTCAGTGTTAGAAATACACAGGAGAAAATGAATATTGACAAGGGGGGTGTAGAGGTGGGCGGGGAGTCTACTGACATCATGACTCCACCCACCGAGCTCCAGACAACAGACCCGCCCACAGAATATGCAGATTTTCGGCTCTCTTAACAGACAGAGGGGAGACATTTGACAGGTAAAGATACATGCAGGAGGCATGTATATCCTTATAGATAACCCCTATGGCAGTAGTTTAGAAAGGATGACATTGGGTTTACATCCACTTTAAGGTAAAAAAATCTTCTGTTTGCAGCTCCCCCAGACCACCCTTATACTTACCTGAGCCCGATCTCAATCCAGCGCCGTGCATTAGAGCAGAGGCTCTTTCGAATCTTTGCCTCCTCATTGGCTCAGTGACAGCAGCAGGAGGCATTGGCTTCTGCTCCTATCAATCACAGCCAGTGAGGAGGGAGCGGGGGGGGGGGGGCAGGGCTGAGCCTCACTGTGTGTGTCTATGGATGCAAGCAGCACGGCTCGGGAGAAAGCACTCAGGAGTGCCCCTATAGTCAGCGGCTTGATATGGGGGCACTCGGCGAGGGGGGGGAGCAGACAGCACTAGCAGGAGACTTTAAAAGAGAAGGATTGTGGTAGCTCTGTGCAAAACCATTGCACAGAGCAGGTAAGTATGACATGTTTGTTATTTTGAAAAAAAACAGGAGCCTTTACAACCACTTTAAATCAGGCAGTGTAAAGCCTCCTCACCACCTCTTAAATGCCCCCTGAAAAGCAACCCAAACTCTGAATGTTGTGGGCATTGCACTCCACGAGTCTGTAGTTTCCTGGTTGGGAGTGGTACTGGGGACCCCAATGCTGCCAGGAAGAAGTAACCACCAAGTCACTGTAAATGAATTAGCTTAGGTACATACAGGATACAGGTACTATCATCATTGGGTGTAACTCCTCAATCATTGTGTGTGCTTAACTCCTTCACACCAACCGCCTCCCAGCCCTTTAAGAGTTCTAAAACCCGGGTGGCGGAGACGAGCATTTGGGTAATGTGACCACTGTGATCGGCTGTCACAGCGGTCACATGATCAGAAAGCTCCTGATCTCAAGTATGCACCGGGAGCTTACCGATTCTCGCCAGCTATCAGGGAGCGCAAACAAACCACCCGACCCCCCCACCCATTTGTTTGGTCGATCGGTCAGTTGGTCAAAACCCCCCCCGTTGCTCGGACGATCGTCTGTCCGGCCCTCAGCCCCGCACTTACCCCATCCAGGCCACGGGCACCTTCAGCAGCTTTCCCCTGTATCTCCTTCTCGGCGCCTCCCTCCCCCCATTTTTCAGACCAATATGGTCGCTTCTCCTCTCGGTCAGTTGGGTCTTAAGACCCACTTCCTGATTGGCCGGGAGGAGAAGCAGGAAGACAATAGTGAATATACATTTGCTATTTTCACGCAACTGGGTTGGCTTGGGGCGTATTGCTCTGCGTCCTGAGCCCACCCTTTTTTAAAGCCAATTAGAGCCTCAGGCTCTCATCGTGTGCTTCAAGAAAAAAAAAAAAAACTCATTGAAATCCATGCGTCCCGGGCCCTGCATGTAGATTAGGGGCCGGGCGCATGGAGTAGGGGGGGAGCCCTAATGGAAGGGCTACCACTGGCGGTGGCTCTGCATTAAGACCCACCCACCTATATGCGTACAGATGGCGTAAAATTTAAAAAAAAATACTGTGAGAGTTCACTTTGGTTGTTGGACTGGGTTAGCAGGCCTATCAATATCACCTTGTGCGCACCAGCGCTACAAAGGGGGCTGACGCAATCACAGAATGATTGGTTGTGTGATATATGGACGTCTGCTATTGGGTGCAAGTTTCTGCAATAATGTAGGTGAAAATTATTAAGTGGTTATATTTAATGATTTCAGGAGCTCCTTCTTTTTAATTAGAGTGGGAATTATTCTTTGAATACAAATGAATGTGTATAAATAGCCCGGCGCTACAAATGCCACGCAGAATTTTCAGAATTGATTCACAGGTCGTTGCCCGTCACCCTTTGGAGTTTTCCAAAGATTAGATGTAAAAAGTGAGCTCCATGTCCTCAAAAATATAGAATTACCTTCTTTGTAAACGTCAATTTTTCCCTTGCAGGATTTTTTATTCTTAATGTTTTCTTATTTTTAACGTTTTCTGCAAAAAAAAAAAAAAAGAAAGAAAGAAAGAAAAGCAACTTTGCTTTTCTTTCTTTTTTTTTTTTTTTTTTTTTTTTTTAAAATAGTACCTTATCAAAAATATACAATATAGAATTACCTGCTTTGTAATTTGTAAATGTCAATTTTTCTTGTGCAGGATTTATTTTTAACGTTTTCTTATTTTTAATGTTTTCTGCAAAAAAAAGTAAGAAAGAAAAGCAAAGTACAACTTTGCTTTTCTTTCTTTTTTTTTTTTTCAGAAAATAGTCCCTTATCAGCATTGATAACGTTATTTAACAATAATAAAATCAACGTCTGTGGTTGTATTAGGGGAGATTACTTCCACACCCTAATATGGCCTTCTCTGACTTCTGAGATCTTCTGTATTTTTCCATTTTCCTGCTGTTGGTCCATTATCAGATGTTTATGATTCTTTGCTGTTAACGGCATTTATTTTTTTTTATATGTGCACAACGGATCGTAATTATTGTGACGTTCCAGAGAAATTGAGATTTATTTGTGCCACAGGATGACCTTTGGTCGCTCTTCATTGTGAGCGGAATATTTTATATCTGAATAGTCATGGCTTTTTATAGCGTTCAGTATTTTATGGCTAACTTCTGTATATTCAATAATGTTAGGCAGCTGCTTGACTCTTATCCTTTTTTTTTTTTTTTTTTTTTGAGCTTCGTTTTAAGAATTCCAGAGATCAGACTAGAAAAAAGTGTTCTTTTAAGTGGTTATTAACCACTTCAGCTCCAGAAGATTTACCCCCCCCCCCCCCTCCTGACCAGGCTATTTTTTACAATACAGCAATGAGTCACTTTAACTGACAATTGCGCGGTCGTGTGACGCTGTACACAAACAAAATTGATGTCCTTATTTTTCCCCATAAATAGAGCTTTTTCTTTTGGTGTTTGGTATTTGATCACCTCTGCGGTTTTTATTCTTTGCACTATAAAGAAAAAAACGACCGACAATTTTGAAAATAAAAAAAACAACAATATTTTTTTACTTTCTGCTATAAAGCACATCCAATAAAAAGAGGAAAAAAATCTAATTTTTTTCATCAATTTAGGCCAATATGTATTCTGCTACATGTGTTTAGTAAAGATATGCCAATAAGCGTAGATTGATTGGTTTGGGCAAAAGTTATAGCGTCTACAAACTATAAGATACTGTATATTTATGGAATTTTTTTCTTCAATCTTAATTTTATTGGAAAATGATTATACAAATAAACAAATATGCATACATTAATGGCATAATCATACCATCAGTCAATTTACAAATACATTATACAAGCTTACATAACAAAAAAAAAAAAAAAAAAACAACGAAACAAAACAAAACAAAACATGGGGGAAAATGATGCCAACACATAAAGATCATGTTTTGAAAGATTATTATGTCTTATTTAGATTCTGCTTAAATTCCCATAAATCATTCTAATTTCCTGAAGACTCCCTTTAAGTCCCCCAGGGGGCCCATACCTGACGGCATTTTTCATATGTATCCAATTCGTGTGCCAGGAGGGTCTCCATCCTCTCAATGTAATCTATTTCCATTATCCATTCCTTCACTGATGGTGATTGTATTGATCGCCAATGTCGCGGGATAACCAATCTTGCCGCTGTTAACCTGTGACTAAGTAGACCCTTTTTAATACAGTTGAACCTCGGATTACGAGCATAATCTGTTCCAGGAGAATGCTCGTAATCCAAAGTACACGCATATCAAAGCGAGTTTTCCCATTGAAGTCAATGGAAACGAAAATAATTCATTCCGCATTGACTTCAATGGGATGCAATACCGCATGCGGCCAGAGGCAGGGGGGCGCCGGAGAGCCTTGGAAATAGCCAAAAAGGCCCGAGCACACTTCGGCGGACCTCGGCAAACCTCGGAAAGGCTCAGTTCAGGAGCCTTTCCGAGGTTTGCCGAGGTCAGCCGAACTGTCTTTGGGCCTTACCGTGCATTTCCGAACGCGACTTTCAGCTCTGCTCAGCTCCGGCGCCCCCCACCTCAGGCCAAAAGCGGTACTGCACACCGCTTTTGGCCTGAATCCTGCTCGTTTTGCGAGACAACACTCGCAAACCGAGTTAGGATTTTTAGAAATACAGTGCTCGGTTTGCTCGTTAACCGCGTTACTCGCAAACCGAGGTTCCACTGTATTTTTATTTTTTTGCACTATAAAGAAAAAACGACAGACAATTTTGAAAATAAAAAAAACAATATTTTTTTACTTTCTGCTATAAAACATATCCAATAAAATAAAGGAAAAAAATCTGATTTCTTCATCAATTTAGACCAATGTGTATTCTGCTACATATTTTTGGTAAAGATATGCCAGTAAACGTATTTTGATTGGTTTGTGCAAAAGTTATAGCGTCTAAAAACTATAAGATACTGTATATTTATGGAATTTTTTTTATGTATTTTTTTTTTTAATTAATAATGGCGGTGATTAGTGACTTATAGCAGGACTGCGATATTGCGGCAGACAGTCGGAAACTAACTGACACTTTTTGGGGATGAGATTTGAGAAAAATTTCTGGACAGCCGCACTCCAAAAAATAGCCTTTATTCGTCAAACGGAATAAAAAAATACATGCCACAGCAGAACGGACAGAAGATCTGATCTGTTCATGAGCCGTACCAACAGGCCACCCCTCTCTCTGTCCCGTTTCATTCGCAAGATGAAGCTTCCTGGACGTGAAAGCAAAACTGCTGTGGTGGTTGGATGCATCACAGATGATGTGAGAATTCAAGATAACCCCAAAGTCAAGGTGTACACGCTTAAAGTGTCTTCTGGAGCACGCAGAAGAATTCCTAAAACTGGTGGACAAATTTTGACATTTGACCAGTTGGCTCTCGCTGCCCCCAAAGGCCAGAACACTGTTCTGCTTTCAGGTCCTCGCAAGGGACGGGAGGTGTACAATCACTTTGGAAAGGCACCTGGTACTCCACACAGTCACACCAAGCCCTACGTTCCTTCTAAGAGTAGAAAGTTTGAGGCGCTAGAGGTCGCAGAGCAAGCAGAGGGTACAAGAACTAAACGCCATCTGTGCTTTGTACTCATTAAAGATGTTAAATCTTGAAAAAAAAAAAGAAAACCATAAGAAGTCCCATTTGGAATTTGCGAGAAGCCATTTGGGGGACACAGTAAACATGTGGAAGAAGGTGCTCTGATCAGATGAGACCAAAATTTAACTTTTTGCCCTAAAAGCAAAACACTATGTGTGGTGGAAAACTAACACTACACATCACCCTGAACACACCATCCCCACCGTGAAACATGGTGGTGGCGGCATCATGTTGTGGGGATGCTTTTCTTCAGCAGGGACAGGGAAGCTGGTCAGAGTTGATGGGAAGATGGATGGAGCCAAATACAGGGCAATCTTAGAAGAAAATTTCAAGGGGTATGAATACTTTTTAAAGGCATTGTATATGTACAGTATATACTTGAAAAGGACTCTAGATCTGCTTTCCCTGTCTTGCTCAATGGAAGCACACTTACGTGTATGTATTGTTATCCATACAATAGTACAATCTCTTCTCACAAATGATACAACAGATATGAAATCACACGAGTGAGAGAAGTTTCTGGCACTCGGTGGAGAATTCTTTTTTTTTTTTTTTTTCAATATCTTTTATTAAATTTTCTTTATATCATATAAAAAATTGATAACATGTATTTAATCAATAAATTCATTCTCATCTTAGAATATTTGTTACCAATAACCCCTAGACCCCCTCCCCACTGCTCTGGATCTGGGTCCTAAATAAGTATCTACCACTGTATATCCACCCTTTTCACTCTCTCCTGGTCGAGCTCCCATTATTTCTGCAAACCTCATTGTATGCTTAAATTTGAGCCATTCCTTCCATTTTTCCTAAAATCCTGCCCATACCTCCTCCCCCCACTAAATCTCAAATACTCCATGTTAAGAATATCATCTACTCTATTACACCAGCTCCTCAGAGTAGGGCTCTCTGGGTCCTGCCAATGCCTAGGGCAGTGATGGTGAACCTTGGCACCCCAGATGTTTTGGAACTACATTTCCCACGATGCTCAACTACACTGCAGAGTGCATGAGCGTCATGGGACATGTAGTTCCAAAACATCTGGGATGCCAAGGTTCACCATCACTGGCCTAGGGATTAGACTTTGAGCTGCATTCAGTAGTGAGGGAACCGAAGTTCTCATATATTGGTTGGCTTGAATTTTCGTCAGGTGGAATAAACACTCCATGGATCTCCTTGTACCACCACTTTTGTTATATCTTTTATTATCTGTGTTATTTCTCTCCAATATAGTCTAATTTTTTGGACAGGTCCACCAAATATGGGACATGGTTCCCAGTCCTCCACACCCCCTCCAACAACACTGCGGGGTCTCCCTTTGATACTTATGGGCCATATCTGGGGTTCTGTACCACCGGGCAGTGGAGCATTCTAACAACATACTAGAACATTTCTGAAGTTCCGGAATATAATCGGTCATTTAGGCCTCTTGCACAATGAGGGTTTGCTCAGCTCCTCTAAATGTCTTTTCTCCTGCAGAAAATCTGCTTAAAAAGTCGCGTTTTGCACATGCGCTTATGCACGTTCATGTGTTTTGTGTTAATGTATTCATTTGGCCAGAATATTAACCACTTTACCTCCGGAAGATTTACCCCCCCCCTTCCTGATCAGGTCATTTTTTGCAATACGCACTGCGTTACTTTAACTAACAATTGCGCGGTTGTGCGCCATTGTACCCAAATAAGACTTATGTCCTTCTTTTTCCCACAAATAGAACTTTCTTTTGGTGGTATTTAATCACCTCTGCGGTTTTTATTGTTTGCGCTTTAAAAATAAAAAGACCGACAATTTTGAAATACAAAAAAAATAGTTTTTACTTTCTGCTATAAAACACATCCAATAAAAAAATGTAAAAAAAAACAAACAGATTTCTTCATCAATTTAGGCCAATATGTTTTCTGCTACATATTTTTGGTAAAAAAATTTCCAATAAGCGTATATTGATTGGTTTGTGTGAAATTTATAGCGTCTACAAACTATGGGATATTTTTATTTATTTATTTATTCATTTTTACTAGTAATGGCTGCAATCAGCTACTTATAGCGGGACTGTGATATTGCGGCGGACATTCTGACACTAATTGACACTTTTTTGGGGGACCAGTGACACTAATACAGTGATCAGTGCCAAAAATGTGCACTGTCACTGTACTAATGACACTAGCTAGGAAGGAGTTGTTTTGCTTGCGTCTATCTAGCAAGGTTACTTTGTGGTTTAAGCAAGGAAGCTGAGACTTCTGCAGTGTGTAAATGTGATTGTACTATACAAAGATGCTGTACATACAAAACTATTACAATCTTAGGAATACAATGCAAGACTGACAGATCTCTATAACAAGCAAAATGCCTAGTAGAGAGAGAGTATCACCGCTCCAGGTGGGTCAGATCAAGGTAAAAGGCATCTCCTTCAGTCTAGAAGTCCAGGTGCTGGCAATGCTATGGCGGTTAGACATCAAAGAAATTCTGGACAGCCGCACGCCAAAGATATTTGCCTTTATTCAATAAGGTGTCATCCGAAATACAGGTCACAGCAAAGTGGAACAAAGCTTACGCGTTTCGCACTGCAAGGAGTGCTTAGTCATAGCGGTGACTAAGCACTCATAGTTACATAGTTAGTAAGGTTGAATAAAGACACCAGTCCATCCAGTTCAACCTGAGTAGTGTGGGTGCGTGTCTACAATTATCCCTATCCCTATACATTGTGTCTCATTAGGATGCTCATCTATTATATTATTATTTATTTAAGGTACCCATATAGCGCCATCAATTTATGCAGCGCTCCACACATATATTGCACGCTCACATCGGTCCCTACCCTCAAGGAGCCCTGTCAGGGACATGTCGGTGGCAATCTGGCTAACTTGCGTGCACGTAGGTGCACAAGGAGCATTCCTAGAGTTGCTGGGCTGAATCCCCCACTGGGGGGCGCTGGCGCGCTCCCGCGCACGCGCGTTCGCGCATTCGCGCATTCGCGGGTGCGCGCGCGCGCCCGTGCGCGCGCCCGTTCGCGCTAGCGCTGTTTGGCGCCAAAGGCCCTTTAAAAGGGTGTCAGTTACTCCCATTAGGTGCTGTTCGTCTTCAGCTCTGCACCTGAAAACCTGTATCCTGCTTGTTGTTATCGTTACTATTGACCCGGCTCCGTCTGACTACTCTGCTATCTCCAATCCGACCCGGCTTGCCTGACCTTGTTGATATCCTGCTACCTGTTACCGAATACCTGCCTGCCTGACTATTCTGTGATCATTCCTTCTGCCTTATACCTGCCTGATCTCCTGCCAACTCGGACTGTCTGACGCTGCTTTGCTTGTGCCCTGTGACCCTGTCACCACCTGCTCTTCCAAGATCCAGGTTCTGCTGCTGCATACCATCCCCCTGTCTGCTAACGGATCCGCTTCTGCTTGCCTGCATCCGCTATACAGTCATTCCGGAGAAGTCTCCTCAGCTCCTGTGTTGGTTGTCGCCAGGAATCGCATCAGACACTCCTACCCACTGTGCTCAGGAGACCACTGTTCCCACTCCAGTGGCTCCTGAACCAGCGCTTAAGAGAGGTCTCCTTCCACCAGTCGGGCTCATCTACCAGGTACCTAACAGTACGAACAGCCATGTCTGAGCCCGCGGGAGAGGCCTCTCCTATCCAGGAGATCTGCACGCATTTAGCGGCACTCACACAAGCCGTAAAGACTCTGCAAGATAGTTATAATAGACTGGAAGGTCAAGTCCTGAACCTTAGTGGGCCAGGAGGCGCATCCCCTGCCTCAGCAGCAGCCCCAGTACAAGCTGCTGCACCTCCCTCTGTGGTCATGCTTCCACCCGAACCAAGAGTTCCCGTCCCTGAGAGGTTTTCCGCAGTGCCTGCCAGTTATACTTTGCTCTACAACCACGGACTTTTTCTTTGGAGGCTACTAAAGTAGGATTTGTGATATCCCTACTGCAAGGAGAGCCGCAGACCTGGGCTCACCGCCTGCTGGAATCTAACTCGGTACAGGTCCAGACTTTGCCCTCCTTCTTAGAGGCCATGGCTCAGTTGTATGAGGATCCTCAGCGGACCACCACTGCTGAGTCAGCTTTGTTCGCGCTCCAGCAAGGCCGTAGACCGGCCGAGGACTATGTCATGGACTTTCGACGCTGGAGCGCGGATACACAATGGAACAATGCAGCATTACGCCATCAATTTCGCATGGGGCTATCAGAGAATCTCAAGGATGAGCTTGCACGGGTAGGAATGCCAAATACCCTTGAAGAACTTATTGCTTTAACAATCCAGATCGACCGATGCCTTCGTGAACGTCGGTCTGAACGGTCCTCCCAGCAAACACGCCCCATGTGGATGACTGCAAAGGTTCCAATGCCTGCTTCCCGATATCTACCGTCAACCAGCTCTAACCCGGCCACTTCAACATTTGACGTCCCTGAACCAATGCAGTTGGGACTACTGCGTTCTACTTTATCCCCAGAAGAGCGGGCACGCAGACGCCAGCTAAACCTCTGCCTTTACTGCGGTGGATCAGGCCACTATGTAAACAACTGTCCGGTCAAGTTCCGTAAGTGTGTTTCCTATACTTCAGCCAGTCTTTCTGCATTAACCGCCAATACCACTCAACTTGCTCTCCCCCTCTCGTTACAGCTCCAGGGAAGAACAATCCGGATCAACGCCATCATTGATTCTGGGGCTTGCAGCTGCTTTATTGACTCTGCCTTTGCTGCTCAACAAAATCTCCCTCTGAAAAACAAAACACACAAACTTTCAGTTTTCTTGGCCGATGGGTCTCACATAAAATCAGGACAAGTTTCTCAGGAGACTCTCCCATTGTCTGCCACCTGTTCATCTCAGCATAAAGAAATCCTGATCCTGGACGTCATCTCCTCTCCTCTGTTCCCGATCATTTTGGGCATGCCCTGGCTCCAGGCCCATAACCCTCACGTTAATTGGTCTACCGGTGAAATCAAGTTTTTGTCACCCTATTGTCAGAAACATTGCCTTCCTGAAATTCCCAAACCAGCTGCCACCTTACTTTGCATGGATGCGGATCCAGACCATCTCCAAGCCATACCAGAGGTTTACCATGAATTTGCGGATGTCTTCAGCAAGAAGGGAGCGGATTCCCTACCACCCCACCGCCCGTATGATTGCCCAATTGAGCTGCTCCCTGGGGCCGAGATTCCCTTCGGGCGCATCTTTCCACTATCTGAAAAGGAACAAGAGGCACTTAAACTATATGTTGATGAAAACCTCGAAAAGGGCTTTATTCGACCCTCTACCTCCCCAGCTGGGGCCGGAATATTCTTTGTTTCTAAAAAAGATCAAACTCTTCGTCCATGTGTGGACTATCGGGACTTAAATAAGATCACAGTTAAGAACCGCTACCCGCTGCCCCTGATACCTGAACTATTTCAGAAATTGAGATCTGCCATTATCTTCACTAAACTGGATCTAAGAGGGGCCTACAACCTGGTTCGCATTCGGGCCGGGGATGAATGGAAGACGGCTTTCCGGACCCGTTTCGGGCATTATGAGTACTTGGTCATGCCCTTTGGCCTGTGCAATGCTCCTGCAACTTTTCAGCATCTGGTCAATGATGTATTCAGAGATTTCCTGGACATCTTTGTGATAGTTTACTTGGATGACATCTTAATTTTTTCTAATTCCCTTGAACAACATCGGGAACATGTTCGCAAGGTCTTGGGCCGTCTTCGCTTACATGGACTGTACGCCAAAGCAGAAAAATGTGAATTCGAACAAAGTAACATTCAGTTTTTGGGGCTAGTGATCTCCCCTACCGGCATTAAGATGGATCCTCAAAAAGTGTCCGCTGTGCTAGATTGGCCTGCTCCTTTGGACAAGAAGGGCGTGCAGCGTTTCATCGGATTCGCAAATTTCTATAGAAAATTTATTAAAGGATTCTCTGCCATCATTTCACCCATCACGCAACTAACCAAGCAGAACTGCCGTTTTCATTGGAGCTCAGAGGCCCAGGAGGCCTTTGAAGAATTGAAAAGGCGTTTCACTTCAGCCCCAATTCTCAGCCATCCTGACCCGTCCCTACCTTTTATTCTAGAGGTGGATGCTTCTGAAGTGGCCGTGGGTGCAGTCATCTCTCAGCGACGAGGTAATAAGGATCTCATGCATCCTGTGGGGTTTTTCTCCAGAAAACTCTCGCCGGCTGAGCGAAATTACGATGTGGGTGACCGAGAATTACTGGCCATCAAGGCGGCACTAGAAGAGTGGAGGTATCTGCTAGAGGGTGCAGTCCATCCGGTTTTAATATATACCGATCACAAGAACCTCGAGTATTTAAGATCCGCTAAGAGACTGAAACCTCGTCAAGCCCGATGGGCCCTATTTTTCACACGTTTCTGCTTTCATATCACCTACCGGCCAGGAACCAAGAACGTAAAACCAGACGCGCTTTCGCGCATGTTTGATCATCCCAAGGAACCTTCTGTACCTGACACCATCCTGCCAGCAAACAGTTTTTTACTCCTCCAGACGGACATCCTGTCCTTGATCAGAGAAGCATCACCAGAATTTTCAAATCTTCAGGGACTCGCTTTGACTTCCCGAGATGGGTTGCTATGGAAAGGAAGTCAGATATTCGTGCCAGAAGATGTCCGAGTCAAAGTGCTGACTTTGTTGCATGATCACCCACTTGCGGGACATTTTGGGGTTCGTAAGACCCTTGAACTCGTGCAACGCACGTTCTGGTGGCCCAACATGAAGGATTTTTGCAGGAAGTACGTCAGCTCTTGTTCTGTTTGCATTCAAAATAAAACCTCCAGGAACCGAGCTTGGGGACTGTTGAGGCCGTTGCCCGTACCAGATAGGCCCTGGAGGATGATAGCCATGGACTTTATTGTAGAATTACCATGCTCAGAAGGATGTTCGGCGATCTTTGTGGTCGTCGATCGTCTGTCTAAAATGGCTCACTTCTTGCCCTTAAAGGGGACACCCTCTGCTGTAGAAACGGCCCGGGTGTTCATAAAAGAGATCGTCAGGCTGCACGGAGTCCCTGCAAATATAGTATCTGATAGGGGGGTACAGTTTACCTCACGTTTCTGGAAAGCTCTATGTGAAATACTGAAAATTGAATTAGCCCTGTCTTCAGCGTATCACCCCCAAACTAATGGGCAAACGGAACGGACAAATCAAACGCTAGAGCAATATATTAGGTGTTTTACCTCATTTGTGCAAGACGATTGGGTGTCCCTACTGCCTTTAGCGGAGTTTGCTTATAATAATGCTAGCCATTCTGCCACGGGTCAGTCCCCGTTTTTTGCCAATTATGGTTTTCACGTATCTTTCTTGCCAGATTGTCTTCCAGAATCTCCAGTTCCAGCAGTCCAGGACACAGTACAGTTCCTCAGTCGCAACAACCGGATGCTACAGGAAGCGGTATCCAAGGCACAAGCAGACAGTAAAAGGATCTTCGATCAAAAAAGAAGAGGAGATCTAAAGCTGCAAATTGGTGATAAGGTATGGCTGTCTACCAGTAATATTAAACTAGCTTGTCCTTCCAAAAAGCTTGCTCCTAAGTTTATTGGGCCCTTTCCGGTGAAAAAGAAGATTAATGAGGTGTCTTTTGAACTATGTTTACCTGATTCACTTAAAATCCATCCTGTCTTCCATGTCTCATTATTGAAGCCTGCTGTAACCGATCCCTTCCCTAATAGGGGCACCAGGGTCCCCGAACCTGTCTTGGTGGACGGAAACGAGGAATACGAGGTGGAGGCCATCCTCGATTGTAGAAAGAGATTGGGACAGGTACAGTTTCTGATCAAATGGAAGGGGTACGGTCCGGAGAATAATTCTTGGGAACCTAATAGCAATGTTCACGCTAAACGTTTAATCCATGCTTATTTTGCTGCCCATCCTGAGAAAAAGAGTTATCTGGGCATCCGGAGGCTGCCCGTTGGGAGGGGGCAATGTCAGGGACATGTCGGTGGCAATCTGGCTAACTTGCGTGCACGTAGGTGCACAAGGAGCATTCCTAGAGTTGCTGGGCTGAATCCCCCACTGGGGGGCGCTGGCGCGCTCCCGCGCGCGCGCGTTCGCGCATTCGCGCATTCGCGGGTGCGCGCGCGCGCCCGTGCGCGCGCCCGTTCGCGCTAGCGCTGTTTGGCGCCAAAGGCCCTTTAAAAGGGTGTCAGTTACTCCCATTAGGTGCTGTTCGTCTTCAGCTCTGCACCTGAAAACCTGTATCCTGCTTGTTGTTATCGTTACTATTGACCCGGCTCCATCTGACTACTCTGCTATCTCCAATCCGACCCGGCTTGCCTGACCTTGTTGATATCCTGCTACCTGTTACCGAATACCTGCCTGCCTGACTATTCTGTGATCATTCCTTCTGCCTTATACCTGCCTGATCTCCTGCCAACTCGGACTGTCTGACGCTGCTTTGCTTGTGCCCTGTGACCCTGTCACCACCTGCTCTTCCAAGATCCAGGTTCTGCTGCTGCATACCATCCCCCTGTCTGCTAACGGATCCGCTTCTGCTTGCCTGCATCCGCTATACAGTCATTCCGGAGAAGTCTCCTCAGCTCCTGTGTTGGTTGTCGCCAGGAATCGCATCAGACACTCCTACCCACTGTGCTCAGGAGACCACTGTTCCCACTCCAGTGGCTCCTGAACCAGCGCTTAAGAGAGGTCTCCTTCCACCAGTCGGGCTCATCTACCAGGTACCTAACAAGCCCACAATCCAAGGTCCCCAACTCACATTCATATACTAGGGCCAATTTTGGACAGAAGCCAATTAACCTACTCCTTGTAGTACGAAACGCGTAAGCTTTGTTCCACTTTGCTGTGACCTGTATTTTGGATGACACCTTATTAAGCAAAATGCCTAGCAAATCATCAGCCTATGGTCTATACCAGTACAAATACACTTAAAAGTTACTCACCTTCTGTTACTGTATGTTCGTGATCTCCATTGGCAACGATTCTTCTGGAGACCAGGCACTGTTCTTGTATCATGAGTGGCTTCTGATCTTAAAGCATGATGATGTGTGTTCCTAGCTGATGCCTGAATCCCCCTTTTATCTGTCAGGCTGTTTACTATAGTTACCAAACAACAGAAAACATACCTGTTTGCTGCAGCTGTAGAAACAATGGACTGTTGAAACTGTCATTTGAATACAACAATGGTATCTACGTACCCATTGTATGCAACAGCATTTGTTTGAGAAATATCTACTCATGAGCAACCACTATTGTCCCATGTAATGTTATGTCTGATTAATATAAAAAATCATATTTTAACAAACTCAACACAGGAGTTAACATCAGGGGCGATCGAAGGGTTAAAGTGGTGTTCCGGCCGAAATTATACTTTTTAAATAAAAATATCCCTATAATACACAAGCTTAATGTATTCTAGTAAAGTTAGTCTGTAAACTAAGGTCTGTTTTGTTAGTTTATAGCAGTAGTTTGTTATTTTATAAACTTACAGCAGGCCGTGGCCATCTTAAGTGTGGGCATCTGAAGCCAGACTGTATTTCTTCCTGGATCTCATCCTTGCAGATCTCGCACATGCTCAGTGCAGCACAAGCAGTGTAATAGGTTACAGGTCAGGTTTCCATAGCAACGGCAGTTTCAGAGGAAGTTGCCGCCCCTTCCCAGAAGGCATTGCAAACAGGAAATGATGCGATGGGCCACGGCCAGGGAGGAGGAAGTGAAAAATGAATACAGCAGATATACAGTAGGTGCTGAGGAAAAAAAAAAAAATATCCAATTTGTTTACAGTGCACAGTTTAGTGAGGGATGCTGAAGAGTTGTAAAAGTGGGTGGAACTCCACTTTAAATGTGTGCCTAGCCAGTGTTTTTTTATAGTGTGGGATGTTCTTTTACTAGGGGAAGGCATGGATCCTTGTCTCTGCTTTGCAGGAACACAGGATCCATACCTTCCCTACTGACAGAATGGCGATCTGCATTGTTTACATCGACAGAGCGCCTTTCTGCCTCTGTGCTGGATGATGGACAGCTGCCGGGGGACATCGAGACCGCGGTATCCGCAGATCAGATGCATAATCACAGCAGGAGTGGGCCACCGGCTCCCCCCCAACCCGGAAGTGTCAGATCACGTTCTAGGTACGTGATCCAGTGCTGCAGTGCTACCTTGCCGCCGTACATTTAAGTTATACGGTCGGAAAGTGGTTAATTGATTCTGGGCACTAGAATGCTTTAACGCACAAATGCGCCTAAATGTGTCTATTTTTAACAGAAGCTCCTCTTCTAAAACGCTTGGAAACGCCTATGTGTGCATGCGGGACTTTTGGTCATAGCTCCCAACTGTCCCTGATTTGGAGGGACTGTCCCTGATTTGGAGCAATGTCCCTCTGTCCCTCATTCCTCCTCACTTGTCACTCATTTTGGTCTGATCCATATAGTTGTATATAAAATGCACTTTTTATCTTTCAAAAAGTGTTTCTCCCAGTGCTAAACCTTTCATCCAATTTCTAAATTGCTGCATTTGTACATTTTAAAAGCCAATATAAAGGAATAGTAGTGGTAAAAAAAGTCCTTGTGGATTTAATTAACCTTTTTTTTTTTGGTTAAAGGCTTAAGGTTTTTTTTAAGGGGGTGTGGCAGGGGGGGCGTGTCCTATACCTACATACGTTTATTAGTAGGTGTCCATACCTCCCAACATTTTGAGATGGGAATGAAGGACACCTACTAGCAAACATATGTAGGCACAGGACACGCCCCCTGCCACACCCACTTAACCACTTAAGCCCCGGACCATTTTGCTGGCCAAAGACAAGAGCACTTTTTGCGAATTGCGCGGTCGAGTGACGTGGCTCCCAAACAAAATTTACGTTCTTTTTTTTCCCACAAATATAGCTTTCTTTTGGTGGTATTTGATCACCTCTGTGGTTTTTATTTTTTGCGCTATAAACAGAAATAGAGCGACAATTTTGAAAAAAACGCATTATTTTTTACTTTTTGCTATAATAAATATCCCCAAAAAATATATAAAAAAACTATTTTTTCCCTCAGTTTAGGCTGATATGTATTCTTCTACATATTTTTGGTAAAAAAATTGCAATAAGCGTTTATTGATTGGTTTGCGCAAAAGTTATAGCATCTACAAAATAGGGGATAGTTTTATGGCATTTTTATTAATATTTTTTTTTTTTTTACTAGTAATGGCGGCGATCTGCGATTTTTATCGTGACTGCGACATTATGGCGGACACATCGGACAATTTTGACACATTTTTGGGACCATTGTCATTTTTACAGTGATCAGTGCTATAAAATTGCATTGATTACTGTAAAAATGACACTGGCAGTGAAGGGGTTAACCACTAGGGAGCTAGGGAGGGGTTAAGTGTGTCCTGGAGAGTGTTTCTAACTGTTAGGGGGATGGGCTACGAACGACACTTCACTGATCATAGCTCCTGATGACAGGGAGCAGAGATCAGTGACACAGTCACTAGGCAGAATGGGGAGATGTTTGTTTACATCAGCATCTCCCCGTTCTTCAGCTCCGTGAGACGATCGTGGGTATCCCCGCGGCGATCGAGTCCGTGGGACCTGCGATCCAACTCAGGGAGCTCCCGGCAGGGTCGCGCACCGGCGGCACGCACGTGACCACACAGCGGCAAATTCTAAGGGACGTACCTGTACGCCCATTTGCCCAGCCGTGCCATTCTGTCATTCTGTATATGTACATGCGGCGGTCGGCAAGTGGTTAGAGGAAAATTAACCAAAAAAAGGTTAATTAAATCCACAAGGGCTTTTTTTTTTACCACTGTGATTACTTTATATTGGCTTTTAAAATGTGCAAATGCAGCAATTTAGAATTTGGATGAAAGGTTTAGCACTGGGAAACACTTTTTGAAAGATAAAAAGTACATTTTATATACAAATATATGGATCAGACCAAAATGAGGGACAAATGAGGAGGAAAGAGGGACAGAGGGACATTGCTCCAAGTCAGGGACAGTTGGGAGCTATGGGTGTCCCTCATTCCCATCTCAAAATGTTGGGAGGTATGCTTTTGGTGCATCTTAAGAAAAAGCGCCACAACATAATAGAAGTCTATGGGAAAGTGCAGCTCACCCATACGAAAACCGCAGGTACACTGCGCTGCGGCCAAAGCGCAGCGGATCAGCGTGAAGCCGCCCTTAGAGTGACATAAGAGCCTTTCATGGCTAGAGAACTGAAAATCACAGCAAGTACATTCCTGGTCGCTGCGTTATCTCAGCCTGGAGGTGAATGGAAGCCTTCTTATCCTGTCACAGGAAGTTATTAACCTATATATGGATACAAGATCAATTTGTTTGACATCATTTCAGTGGAAAATATATAAGATAATGGCACAATCTGCAGAATTTTAAAATCAATTTTCCATCATCTTTATGATATGGGGGACATGTGATACAGCGGGGGGTGGGGGGGGATTACCTAACTGTCCCTGTTGACCCGCAGAACTGGGATTGCACTCTAAGGCCTTGTGCACACAGGGCGTTTTTACTGCTGCTTTTACCAGCGTCAGATGTTTTTCTTTTTTAACAGCTTCAAAATGTCTCTCCGTGTTTTTCTATGTGTCCATGCACACACACAGGCTTTGAGGAGCTGTAAGTGGCATAGGCATTTTCAAGCTGTAAAAAATTTAAAAAAAAAAAAACAGGGCCAGCGCGTTCTGGAGCAGCAAAATTAAGCTGTAAAAATGCTCAACGCAGCTAAACGCGTGTTAACGCTGTATCAGTGGCGGCCCATCCATTAGGGGCACACGGGCGCCCCCCCTCCTTATCCATGCGTCCGGCCCCCTTATCTACATGCAGGGCACCGGATGCATGAATTCCAATGGGGGGGGTGTTTTTTTTTTTTTTGAAAGGCTTCAAAAAAGGGTGGGCTCGGGGTGCATAGCACTGTGCCCCGAGCCCACCCAGCTGTGTGAGAATAGCGAATGAATATTCGCTTTTCTCACACTGATCCTCCTCCCGGCCAATCAGGAAGCAGGTCCTGAGATTGGCTGAAAGGACAGGCAATCCTATTGGACGCCTAGGAGGAGGAGGGAGGAGATGCACGGCAGAAGCTTCTGTGAGGCAGAGGAGGATGAGAAGCCCACCTGCCGCCCGAAACCCATAGGAGCGCTGCCCGCTCGGAACCTAGATGGGGTAAATGCAGGGTTGGATGACCGACCAACTGACTGAGCGGGAGTGGGGGGTGCTACCAGCCAAAGGGGGGGGTGGTTGTTAGAAAAAAAAAAAAGACCAGACGCCACTGTGCTGTATACAGTGTTTTTTAAGCTGTAGTAACTGGACTTGGGAGTGGAAAATAGAAGAGGGCAGAGAAACGCTGCTAAACGCTCATTACTGCCAATGTAAAACGCTTCTAAAAGTGCATTTTTACAGCCGTTTTTTCCGTGCGTCGGTACTGACTTTGCAGCGCAGTCAAAAGTGTTGATTATGGCCACCATTTCCACCCCTCTCCTCCATTCATAGAAGCTCTACTACCACCACTTCCCACAAAGAAAAGTGTTCTATGAATGAAGGAGGCGGACCTTTCATTCATCCTCCCATCCTCCATTCATAGAGCGCTTTTCACACCTGGAAGCGATACCACAGCTTCTATGAATAGAGGGAGGGTCAAAAAGGGCAGGCATAGTCTGCTCTATTAACGAGTGCCTGTGATAGGTCCAGCAACTCAAATTAACCCCCACAGCACTGAGAGTATGGCCACCAGCACAAGGGACACTTTTTCATTCAATGAAAGAGCCGTCACTCGAGTTAAAAAAAGAATTTAACAATAATAATAATTAAAGTGATACTAAAGTCTTGTTTTTTTTTCTCATGTTATACTTACCTGCTCTGTGCAGGGGTTTTACACAGAGCAGCCCAGAGCCTTCTCTTCTTGGGTCCCTCTTCAGTGCTCCTGGCCCCTCCCTCCTGTTGAGTGCCCCCACAGCAAGCAGCTTGCAATGGGGGCACCTGAGCCGAGCGCAGCTCTGTGTGTCCATTCGGATATGGAGCCAAGGCCTGGCCCCATCCCCTCTCTCTCTCTCCTCATTGGCTCACTGACTTTGATTGACAGCAGCGGGAGCCAATGGCGCTTCGCTGCTGTGTCTTTGCCAATGAGGGAGAATCTCGGACAGCCAAGTCTCTCACGCAACATTGCTGGATGGAGATGGGGCCCAGGTAAGTATTAGGGGGGCTTAGTGAGGCTGCTACACACAGAAGGTTTTTCATCTTAAAGCGGGGGTCCACCTATCTATCGTTTTTTGTTTTTTGGAGTTCATTCACAAACTTTTCTTCTCATGATTATCTACTCCCATGTTCTGTGTAATAAGTCCGCCTGTGTCCGATTTTGTTGTAAAGAATAACTTATAAAATTCACTGAAGGCGGTTTCCATCTTCATTGTGGGCATTTGAAGCCCACAAGCATGTATTTCCTGGATGCGGTGAATGCTGTGCTCCCAGCATTCACCGAGATGTTGTGATGACGCTGTTGCACAATGCATGCTGGGAAGCCTGAGACTAGCTCCCAGGGGACTGTGGGAGGTCTGGGAGAGGCTAGAAACACGCCTACTCCCATGGGAGGAAAACCAGGAAGTGCTAAGAAGATTAGAAAAAAAAAAGGTAATTACGGCGATTTAAATTTTTTTACACAGCATGTCAGCATCTAGGCAAGGAAGAGAATGCATAGAGATAATGTTCAAAATTTGGGTGGAACCCCGCTTTAATGCATTAAATGCATAAGGATAAAAAAACTTCTGCCTTTACAACCCCTTTGAAATACTTAAACCAAGAAGTTAATTCATTTTCATTTCCTAAACATGACGTTTTAGGCACCGTTTGGATTTAAATCTGGACTACAGGTATGATCCTAAATCCATACTTATATTGGTTCAGCTTGACACTATATAAAAATGTATATCACATACATGATGTGCTACTGGAGAAGCTGACAATTGCTGTAGTAGTTAGCACTACTACAGTGATAGCTGCAATCTTCTGGGACTTTGGAGACTTGGCCTGCAAAGGAAAGTTCTCTGAGGCTGTTTCAAACTAATATTCATACTTCAGTTGGGCCTAGGAGTGCGGCTTTCTTTGCATACAATGAATCTATTCTGGGACGTGTGTTGAGATTCTTCCACTCTGCATACCTACTATCAAGGGCTGCTCGTATGGCACTGCCACATTTCACATATTGCTTTGTATTATTTTTTTTTTTGTGAATACAAGACATTCTGACAAGCTATTGGTGGAGAAAAGGAGCAGTGACATCAGAATTTCCACCTTATCCAATCTGTGGCAAATGCAATCTACTTTCTCCACTGCAGGTGGCGCTCTTCCGCAGCAGCACTGCAGTTGGAGAGGAAGTCAAGAGGAACATAGCTCCTCTATGGTTTCCTAGGTCACTGGGGAAGCATCCAATTTGATGCTGCGGCCCCAGGTGACTCTATCAGCCAGGCAGGCGTATCTGTATGTCCCTTTGAATTAGCTGCCTATCGGGCACGCGTGCGGGTCCCGGGAACTCGATGTTCGCCGGCGGCCCGCGATTGCGGTGAGGAGAGGCCTTTGTAAACAAGGCATTTCCCCATTCTTCCTAGTGACATGACAGAGATCACTGCTCCCTGTCATCGGGAGCAGTGATCGCTGTCATGTCAGTGGTAGCCCATCCCCCCCACAGTTAGAATCACTCCCTAGGACACACTTAACCCCTTGATCGCCCCCCAGTGTTCAACCCCCTCCTCGCCGCTGTCATTTACACAGTAATTAGTGCGTTTTTATAGCACTGATCGCTGTATAAATGACAATGGTTCCAAAAATGTGTCAAAAATGTCCGATGTGTCCGCTATAATGTCGCAGTCACGATAAAAATCGCAGATCGCTGCCATTACTAATAAAAAAATTTATAATAAAAAGGCCATAAATCTATCTCCTATTTGGTAGATGCTATAACTTTTGCGCAAACCAATCAATATACTCTGATTGCTTTTTTTTTAACCAAAAATATGTAGAAGAATACATATCGGCCTAAACTGAGGAAGAAATTAGTTTTTTTATATATTTTTTTGGAGATATTTATTATAGCAAAAAGTAAAAAATAATGCTTTTTTTTTTTCAAAATTGTTGCTCTTTTTTTGTTTATAGCGCAAAAAAGAAAAACCGCAGAGGTGATCAAATACCACCAAAAGAAAGCTCTATTTGTAGGAACAAAAGGATATAAATTTTGTTTGGGTACAACGTCGCACCACCGTGCAATTGTCAGCTAAAGCGACGCAGTGCCGAATCCCAAAAAATGCTCTGGTCAGGAAGGGGGTAAAATCTTCCGGGGCTGAAGTGGGCCAAGATGTCCAAGCTGAACATATGTGCAATATACTGTAGATTGTACCTAGAGTTCAGTTTCAAATGCAAAATAAGAAAGAACTAAAGTTTTTGGCAAGCTTTTAAAAGAAGGAGAGCAACAAGCGGGACTTTACATGAGGCACACGGAGGCAAAAATGTAAATTGTATAAAAGGCAAGTTTTATTAATACAAGTAGTCATAAATTTACATATCTATGCACATACTCATATGTTGATATTTCTCAATTCATTGAGATATACATTTCAACAAGGACTTATTGGGTAATACATAAAAACATTGGCTCTCGCTGCTGTCAATCAAAGTCAGTTAGCCAATCAGGAGAGAGAGGGGGCGGGGTCCAACCGCAGCAATGCGTCTGAATTGATACACGAAGCTGTGACTCGGCTTGGGTGTCCCCATAGCAAGCCACTTGCTGTGGAGGCACTCAAATGGAGGGAGGAGCCAGGAGCTCCAGTCAGGGACCCGAGAAGAGGAGGATCGGGGCTGCTCTGTGCAAAACCGACTTCACAGAGCAGGTAAGTATAACATGTTTGTTATTTTCATTGAAAAAAAACCCAAGACGTTACAATCACTTTAACCATATGCCGACCGGGCCATAGCCGAAAGACAGCTACATCGCGGTCGGCTTATTCTGGGTGGGCATCCATGGACGTCCTCACAGAATCGCGCTCCCCTGTGCCCCCTGGGGCACGCACCCGGGAACATCCGTGACGGACCCAGCGCATCACTGATCACGGTAAATTGCCGCTGATAGCGGCCGTTTACCACGTGATCGCTCCGTCAAATGACAGAGCATCACTTGTAAACAAACCGGCGTTATGTCAAGACGCCAGCTCCTCCCTTCCCTCTCTGTACCGATCGGTACAGTGTGAGAGGAGAGAGGGAGAGATAGTTTGCAGCGCTGTGGGCACTACAGATCCAGCCCACAGCGCTGCTCAGTGCCCAGACTATGGCAATACTCTGCAATACTATGGCAATACTATGCATTACTTTGCAATACTATGGCAATACTCTGCAATACTCTGCAATACTATGGCAATACTCTGCTAATACTCGCCAATACTTTATTTATCACAGTCAGATCAATGAAAATATGCTTTATGTTAATATTGTTAAAGTTGCTGTTGTTAATATGTATTTTTTTTAAACTTAATTCTGCATAAAACATTTAACAGTGTCGTTTCATGACATCATTCACGAGGGCGTGTTTAGGGGTAGAGTTAGTGGCGGGGCAGGACAGGGTTTGGGTGGGGAAACTGGTGGTGAGTAACTCTTAAGGCTTGGCTAGTAGCTCAGGACTTGAAATTTTGAGCCCTGTAAAGGCCATGCCTCTGTCATGCTAATAACTATGCCCGATTTACTATTTTTCACAATAAACATACACATTTCACAGTTCTATTTCGATGGAGCTTTTGGTTAATCTTGTTAATATGGCAGCTTCTGTAAATCTCAATTAATTTTACATTCTTCTCTGTGTTCACAACGCTCCTACTTAAGTTGACTTTTGCTGTTTGTTTTACCAAGTCGTTGTAAAAAAATTAACGCCACTTTAATTAGGATGTATTTTCCCCTGAACTCGGTGTAATTTACAGAGTATTCCACATAAGTTCGAATTTTCCCCTTCCTGCAGTGTTTATGTTAGAATCCAGTAAATTGAGATTTCACTATATCTTCTGAGACCAACATGACATTTTAGAGCTCTTTATTAAACAAGCTTACGTCTTAAAAGTTGCTAAAGACAAGCGTCCTTTGTTAAGATTTAAACTCAATTTGCGAAGAATTAAAATACATATTGCTTGGGGAAATATATATATTTGTAATGAACAAAAGAAAAAAAAAAAAGAGAGAGGGAAAAACGCGCTGCCAGGTTGGTATTAATATTCTAAACCGACAGCATTTTCATAATAAAGAAACAAAAGACAACAAGAGGAGGGAGCTCAGCTTTAATCACTAATCAATCCCCTTTGTTTAGTGTGAATGTAACGATAGGTAGTATTATACAATTCTATGATCGCTCGATTAGAATTTTCTTGTGAACTCGAACTTTCTACTTCCAAAAAAGAAACAAACAAACAGGTTGAGGTCCTGACTATGTAAACATGAAATGAATGTGAGGGTTAACCCTTCAAACGCTTTTCCATCTTCAACGTGTACAGTTAGCTTGACAGGTTCGAATGAGTAATGCGTCCCCATGGAATGATTTTAACTGGTCATTAGAGGACGTTGTCCTTACTAGACATTGTAGCACCTAGAATTTTCCTGTAATATTGTACATTTTACTAATTAACTTTATCATGTACAAAGCCTTGACACTTTTCAGATATTTATTTGTAATCATGTTTGAAAACCATTTATCATTTTCCTTCCACTTCACAAATATGGGCCATCTTGCGTTGGTCTATCACATAAAATCCCAATAAAATACATTTACGTTTTTGGTTGTAACATGATAAAATGTGGAAAATTTCAATTTTAGGTTCTAAGAAAATATCCCAAGGTTTGAACATCTCACGGAGCACTGTTCAATCCATCATCCGAAAATGGAAAGAGTATGGCACAACTGCAAACCTACCAAGACATGACCGTCCACCTAAACTGACAGGTCAGGCAAGGAGAGCATTAATCAGAGAAGTAGCCAGGAGGCCCATGGTAACTCTGGAGGAGCTGCAGAGATCCACAGCTCAGGTGGGAGAATCTGTCCACAGGACAACCATTAGTCGTGCTCTCCACAAATCTGGCCTTTATGGAAAAGTGGCAAGAAGAAAGACATTGTTGAAAGAAAACCATAAGAAGTCCCATTTGCAGTTTGTGAGAAGCCATGTGGGGGACACAGCAAACATGTGTAAGAAGGTGTTCTGATCAGATGAGACCAAAATGGAACTTTTTGGCCCAAAAACAAAACACTATGTGTGGTGAAAAAACTAACACTGCACATCACCCTGAACACACCATCCCCACCGTGAATCATGGTGGTGGCAGTATCATGTTGTAGAGATGCTTTTCCTCAGCAGGGACAGGGAAGCTGATCAGAGTTGATGGTAAGATGGATGGAACCAAATACAGGGCAATCTTAGAAGAAAACCTGCTAAGAGTCTGCAAAAGACTTGAGATTGGGGCGGAGGTTCACCTTCCAGCAGGACAACAACCCTAAACATACAGCCAGAGCTACAATGGAATGGTTTAGATCAAAGCATATTCATGTGTTAGGATGGCCCAGTCAAAGTTCAGACCTAAATCCAATTGAGAATATGTGGCAAGACTTGAAAATTGCTGTTCACTTACACTTCTCATCCAATCTGAGCTATTTTGCAAAGAAGAATGAGCAAAATTATCATATCATAATCTCTAGATGTGCAAAGCTGGTAGAGACATCCCCAAAAAGACTTGCCGCTGTAATTGCAGTGAAAGGGGGTTCTACAAAGTATTGACTCAGGGAGTCTGAATACAAATGCACGCCGCACTTTTCACATATTTATTTGTAAAACATTTTGAAAACAATTTATAATTTTCCTTCCATTTCACAATTATGTGCCACTTTGTGTTGGTCTATCACATAAAATCCCAATTAAATACATTTAAGTTTTTGGTTGTAACATGACAAAATGTGGAAAATTTCAAGGGGCATGAATACTTTTTCAAGGCACTGTGGTGTCCGTTTATGAAGCAGTGAAATCTATTCACTGCTTCATTCTCCGGCATTCACAGTGAAGATTTTTCTCCTCTGTGTGCCAGTTTATGAAGCTTTGTAGATCGCTTCACCTTCGGAGGAGTGAAGAGATCTACAAATGCTTCAAACAGTGGAGAACGGCTCCTGATACTGGAATCTCGTGAGACTTTACGAGATTACAGTACCAGATGTCAGTTTATCAAGCAGTGACAAATTATCACCGCTCAACGGCGTGGATTAATGTTAATAAAATAAGGAGTCCCCCTACATTATACACATATGTATACACACACACACATTATATATACATATATATACACACATATGATATATATATACATATACACATTATATGTATATATGTATATATATGTATACACATAAATATGACAGGGGGACATGCTTACAGTGTTGGGGGGTCTGAACGAGGCATAAGGAAGTTAATAATCTTCCTCCTTCCCCCTCAGATCCCCCCAGATTTCCTCTTCACTCCCCGATTCACCACCTCTGAGCTGGTGAACCTGGGAGTGTGAATTCTGACACAGATCGCCAGTGAAGCGGTGAGATCACTGCTTCATAAACTGGCCCTTTCTGTGTCATTCAATGAGGATTCTCCATGTGTAGAGATAATCGGCGGGAGAACAAGTTCAAACATGTTCTCCCCCGATTATCACTGTTTCATAAACTGTTTATGGACTGTGATCAGCGGCGATCCTCGGGATCACCGCTGATCACTGCTTCATAAACGGACACCTGTATCTCATAAATGAACACATGCAGCTGTCCCTTCAGGTGAAGAGTCCACTTTTAATAATATAAACAGGGAGGCGCTTGCAATCTCTACTGTAGAATACAAATAAAAAAAAAATTTAAAAATATAAATTATTACATTTTTAAAAATGGGCCAAACTTGATGAACAACTTAGTCTTTTTAGTGCCATCACTTTTGTATGCTTCTTGTAAGTTTCTTTTAAATCTCGATCATTCTCTTGCATTCTCTGCTGTATAATACAAATAACGAATCCCAAACAAATAATAAATGATAAACTATATAAAATAAATAAATAGTCCAATATGTGCTAATACCCAACACCAGGCTGTGATACAGTGTTCCTCAAGTGTAATTCTTCTATCACACTAGTCTCCCTAAGTCTTCACCACTTGTGGCACTAAAAAGACTAAGTTGTTCATCAACTTTGCCCCATTTTTTTAAAATTTAATCATTAATATTTTTCAACTTTTTTTTTTTATATTATTTTTTGTCTGAGTATAAATCTTTGTTTGTCCCAAGCATGTTTGAATCCGCTTCCTGTAGACTGACTCACTACCTTCTCTTTAGATGAAACCAAAAAACATAGCTAAACAGTAACAGCTAAAAAAAGAAAAGAAAAAAAAAGACCAAGTGGCCCATTGAGTCTGCCCCATAGTTTTATTTATTTAAGTATTTCCATTTTTCTTTTAACTTTTTTTTTCTTTTTGTTTACACTACATATAAATCTATGTTTGTCCCAAGAATGTTTGATTGACTCCCTACCTCCACTGAAAGTCTATTCCAAGCATCAAGGGCTCATTTGAAAAAAATGAGAAGTATTGTTGAACATTTAAAATTTTCATTATAATAATGTTGCATATTTTACTAATCGACTTTAACATGTATATGATTGAGATTTGGAAGAAACACAGAAGAGTGACGGCATTAATAAAGACCAAGAGGTCCATCGAGTATGCTCCATTTTTTAAATTTAATTAATTATATCATTAACACCTACTGTTTACTGACTTGCTATCACTGCTGAAAGTCTTTTCCAAGCATCAACTACTCTTTCCAACAATTTGAGAAGTATTACTGAACTTTTTTAAGTTCTAAACATTTTTTTGTTTAATTAATTAATTTTAAATGTTCATTAGAATACTATTTGGATATTTTATTAATCAACTTTAGCAACTTTGAAAAAAAGATCAAGCGGTCCAGCGAGTCTGCCCAAATTTTATTTATTATATTTACTTTTTTTTGTCTGGGTATAGATCTATATTTGTCCTAAAAATGTTCAAAACCACTTCCTGTTGAATGACTCACTACCTCTGCTGGAAGTCTATTCCAAGCATCAGCTACTCTTTTGGTACATTTTAGAAGCATTGCTGAAATTTTGCAGGTTAAAAATACATTATGTTTATTTCATACATTTTTAATTACCATTAGAATAATATTGTATATTTTACTAATAAATTTTAGCATATGATCGCGATTTAGAAGAAACAGAGACTAGTGACAGAAGAAAATAAGGCCAAGAGGTCCATCGAGTCTGCCACATTGTTTTTTCTCTGAGCATGTATATATAGATAGTTTGTCCCAAGCATGTTTGAATCCACTTACTATTGGTTGAATACTTAACTTTGCAAAAGTCTATTTCAAGCATCAACACTTGGAATTTGAAAAGTATTGCTGAACTTTTTTAGGTTTTAAAATATTTTATGTTTAATTCATACATTTATGTTTGCATTAAATGTTTCCAATGACTGAAATTTTCAAAGTTTGTTTCATTAAATAGTTTTATGTTGAACTAAAATATTTAAGGTGTATCTAAACCCAAAAGCAAACATTTTATACAGTATATTGCAACCTACCAATCCTCTGTGATGTAGTTATCATTGCTGGTGTTCTTGAAATTTTATGGCAACTCCTATCCTCAAATTGATTAGTGGTTCCAAATTAATAACTACTGCAGAAGGAAGCAGACACAAAAAGATACGCTCAGCATCTTTCCAAATCAGTGTTCCATTTATTTGGTGCAATTAAAATTTTTTTTTATTCACATGCTTATGTAGGTTTTACATTAAAATTAGGATTGTACTTTTATAGTAACAAGGGACGTAACATAGGCAGGCTAAATTCTTATCAGGACTCGAAAGAAAGTGAATACATAATCAATTATTAGTGCCATGCGCACAATCAGTGCAGTGTGCAATACGTAAGCAAAGCATTACAAAATGCTATACAGTTTTATAAAGAATTTACAAACTTCTTTCACAATGGTAACCTGTGTTTCTGCACATTTCATATGTTGAGTTTGAAATATCCAGATTTTCAACATGTTTACTTTCAAACCATTAATGTAAGAACAGAACAAACAAGTTAAGGTTTTGTTTTTCCTTTTATTGGTTGATCTGGATGGACTTGTGTCTTTTTTTCAACCAAACTAACTATGTAAATTGAAGTACATCTTTTCATTGACTAGTAGCAGTTCAAGATAACATAACTTGAATTTCTTGTCTTTCATAAAACCTGGAACCTTTTACGTAGTCACTCCTCTGTTGAAGTACACTAAGGACATGGCAGGTTTAATTTATGATATAGTAGACTTTGCTCTGAAGATGCCACCACATGTGACTTTAGCAACCAATACAGACATGTTCCATTATCTCTTTGTTCATGATTTATATTTTGTTTTGAAATGCAATGGGGATCTTTGATAAATAGCTTACAAAAGGTAGATTGAACAGGGCTGGCTTTGCCGTGGGAATCATTTTTAACTCCCCCTGATTCTCAGTATCATATACTTACTTTTCAGTTTTAACTCACTAGTTATGGAGAAGCATGTGAAGGCATTAGGACAATCAGTGTCCATAGCCTTGTTAAATCTATGGCTTCAGAGACTCATAGCTTACACAGCTCTTTTGGATCAGGGGAGAGAAAAGACGTTAAGGTCGGTAACAAGGAGAGGAATAGTAAATGCTGTAAACAGTGACAAGTACACTTTAAAGAGGAACTTTAGTCCCCTTTTAATTTTTTAATTTTTTTTTTTTGCTTCTCTTAACCTGACAGCTGAGTTGTGTTTAAAAAGACAGTAAACCCACACAAAAAAAATAAAAAAAAATAAAAAATGTCCCCAGCAGAAAAATAACATAACGTGTTAGTATGCATTGCCTAACCATAGAATAAATCCCTCCAAAGATAACCACTGACAGGGCTTCCATCTTCACCAGGTCTTCCTTCTGGGTTTGCTGGCTTCGGCAGTTTGACTGGCCGGCCGCGGGACGCTTCTCTCAATGAGAGGCACGCGGTCCATTGGAAGCGCAGTGTGCATGCACCAGTGATGTCACCCACTGCCACTATAGTAAATATCTCCTAATCTTTGCACATTTAGGAGGTATTTACTGTACCCACAGGTACACCTTAGTTTAGGTTTACCTGTGGGTACAAATAAACAAGGTAGGTTTTACTACAACAACTTTAAAAAGCATACTCAAGCATAAAAAGCATACTCAACACCCAGCAAAGCACTCTGTTTCAGCACTACTTGTCCCACACCACCATATTCAATTCTGACATCATCAGGTGGCTGACTGTGTTTTCCCAGGTTGTTTGAGATGACCCTCTGATGACACATGGCAACGCAGATGAAGTATGGTGGCGATTGCTCGACACATACGCAGTTGAGCAGCCTGGAGCTTGAGCAGCTGGGATGATTGATGTCAGTATCACAGGAGACTTTGGGATGGGGAGGGTCAGAGACAGAAATACAGGGCCAAGATTCAATGACACTGCATCCAATTCGCATGACAGGAGACCGTGACCGGCTCACAATGGAGCTGGTTTACACACCTCCGGGGCGACTGCTTTCCGCGTTGGAAAAGGGTCCAGTGCATCTTTGGCTCAGTTTCAGGTGTAAATTTAGGCATAAATTCGCACCTGATTTGCACCTGAATCGGTGTACAGGGACGCACTGGACCCCATCCTGGGAAATGCAGCCACATCAGTGTGAACCCAGCCTGAAAGTGAAAGTCAGAGAAAATACCAAATGTTGGGTTGTCCCCAGAGAAGTAATAGCGAGGAAATCTTCTAATGGAGACACTAGTTCTGGTGACCTGGGGGTCCCCAAGGGAATCCCTTAATTTGCAGGGATTTCTTCTCACTTTTTGGTTATGGGACAGGAAGTGAAGATAAATCTCCACGATAAGACACGGATGGCAAAAAATAAATTGACAGGAATAACAAATGTTCCTTACTCTATCGAAAATGAAAAAAAAAAGTTTTGCCTATTGTTCTACTTTAAGGCAGAAGGTTTGGAATAAATGAAAGCCAAATGGATAAGTAACCAGAGCTTTTTTAGGCTGGTCTAGAATTGATAAATCAGCCTCGGATTTCGTAAGTCTTTGCTGCATCAGACTTTTATGATGAAGAATTAATTTGTTTAATATCTCTGTTTTTCTCCTTATCCTCACTAATCGTTACTTTCATGACTTAATATTATATTCGGTAAACAAATGATATGCAAAAAGGTAAACTGGTGTTAAACTAATTTTCATACAGACAGCATTGTCATATCTCAAAAGGACAACATGGCTTTGTCCTAACATATCACATCCTAACCCACCACTGAATGATCTCATAGACATGATTGAGGCAGGGTCTCCGGCATGCAAGGCATTATAAAGGTGGAGAGGAATACATAAATGGGTGTTATGCTACCCACCAGCTCAAGCAGTTTGGTCTTTGCTTTATTTTGAAAAATAAAAAAATAGTAATTGTAAAGAAATTGCAGTTACAAGGTTTAAATATCACCTGAGCCATGAGTCATATGTAAGCATAAGGGGAAAGATAGTTTGCTTTCCATTTAATTCCATTTATTTAAATTTAGTCCTCCCAAGTAGTGATCAGCTTGGCTTTGATCCGGACTTGGGTTTAGCTAAATCTGAAAAGGCAGCTGTCATTCCTCGGCCAATCAGCTGCGTCCTGGACATTCCCCACCCTGCACCACACCACTGCTAAGAGGTCCAGATACAACTTTATTCCATTACAAGCCAAGGGACAATCCAAAAAGTAGCCAATGCGTTTCAGGGGTGCAAGAGTCAAGGCTTGACTGATTTCAGCTGCCAAACAAGCTGCTGAAAAGACCTTATAACTCACCCAGGAAAAAAAAAATAGCATTGGAGGTCCAGTTCACTTCTGGTGTGTTCACATTGTAGTCAGTCAAGCCCTGATAAAGGAGCTGCTCTTGGACCACCACAACATATTGGATACTTTTTAGACTGTACCTCTGATTTTTAATGCAATAAAGTTGTATCTGGACCTCTTAGCAGTGATGTGGCGCTTCAATTTCAAGTCTTGTTACAATACACTACAAGCCAAGGAGGCTGTGGAGATCCTCTGGAGTGTAGAAGCTGCCTGAACAGGAACCAGATCATTTACACTAACATCAATACCCTACAATTAAGATAACAACACCAGCAGGATAACCCTAAGGGTCCAGCACTGTCGATCCACTTTCCCCAACTATTCCCCACTCTGCAACTGCATGTACATAAAGAGGCGGAGATGCGTATGACATCATTGACCCAATATGGCCACATGGCTATATTAGGTCAATGATATCACAAACATCCCCACCCCTTTGTGTACATGCAGCTTCATGGCGGGGAAAGTCCAAGCCTCAACTCATTGACCCGGCACTGGGAGCTGGCTTCCAAGTTTGAACAATCATGAGTTTGAACCTTGAATTTAAGCCAAGCTCATCCCTACTTCGAAGTATCATTGTACCTAAATTTCTGTTTGTAGTTTCTTCTTTCAGTTAGTAAATAGATATTATGCCATTACTCAAATAGGATGGTTATATATATTGTTCTTTTTGCAGTGGAGGGTTTGCAATGAGCCTTAAAGAGCATGCACAAACACTGAACGCTGAAGAGGTAGCAGCCTTTGTGTAAGATCAGAGACTCTGTGTGTCTTTGTGTTTTGAAGTTTTTATTTTGTGGCAGTCACAATTGCTTTATCGTGGGATGTGTTCATTCCAGAAAATACACATTTTTATAAATTGGCGACTGTGGAAATCTTTTAAAAATATTGTTTTTGCATGGTTGATTTTAAAAAAAAGGCTGATTTGGAGGTACTTCCCCTTTAAGTGTGCACTCTGTATTCACCTGACGGCAGACGGTATATGAGGAAGTGTTTTGTGTCTGTTTTCCTAAATACACAGATAAATTGCTCCAGATGCAATCAGAAGAGGGATGCACTTGATGGATGTTAGAGAAAAAAAAACGTAGTTTCCCATCCCAAATTACTATGTATATATGTAAATTTTACTGGAGGAAAGAAAAAGAACACAAACACATTGCCGTGCCTCATGTGACACGTCAGGTCTAAAGCTTAACATGAGTCAAATTACCATAAATACAGCAAGTCAGACAGTAAATTCTACGTAAAGACATTTCGGAAGAGCTAAATCCACCCATAACTGAAATTTTAGATAAGGTGGTGCTTTATATATCAACAGAACAAAAAAACATGAGCCAATGGATAGAGCGCCAGACCAATGATAAGAGTCCAACAGCCAACACATTTCGAGGGCCCGGAAAACCCTTGATTGCTCATGTAGATGCTGCTGGATAGTATCTCCTAGTCCAGCAATTAACTTCAATGCATAGATTCACTCAGGAAAGTCCTATTTTGAGTCAATTCAAGTTTGCATTTTTGCTGAAAAACATGCACTAATGGAAGACCAAAGGATAAAACAGTCCAAATTCATTTATACTAAAAAAAACAGCCTTCATCAGCAATCAAACCCCCTGGGATCCCCACCTTTGGTTTTCCCTTTCTTTTTGGCTTGACGAGTAGGTATTTCCTCCAACTAGGCAACTCCTTAATGATTTACTTCCATTACTCAAAATAATTATCCTTATACATTTAATTCTACACATACATATCCCTATGGTGTTAGTGTGGATGCAACTGCCTTAATATGCCATATGTTTATTTTATTACAGGTACTTATATAGTGCTGTCAATTTTTGCAGCGCTTTACATATACATCAATCCCTGCTCTCAAGGAGCTTACAATCTAAGATCCCTAACTTACATTCTAGGGCCAATTTATCCAGGAGCCAATTAACCTACCAGCATGTCCTTGGAGTGTGGGTGGAAACCCACACAGGTACAGGGAGAACGTGCAAACTCCAGGCAGGTAGTGCCGTGGTTGAGATTTGAACCGGCAACCCCACTGCTGCTAGGCAGAAGTTCTAACCAACTAGCCACTGTGCTGTCCCAAAAATGTTGCCTTTTCCTGTATGTTAGTTGTGGATTTTCTTAAGCTGTTTCTCTGTATGCAATGTGGTTTTCTTTCACGATCCTCAGATGTGCTTTCATTTCTGTCGCTGCCAGGGCTCAGCCCTTCCTTCTCTGAGCTGGCCGCTCAGCTGTCGGCTAATTACCAGCTCCCATCTCTCTCCACAGTTACTCAGCTGTTGTTCATATCCTGCTCATCAGTCCTGCCTACTTAAGCCGTCCAGTCCAGAGGATCTCTGCCTTCGCCTTGGTCAACATCACAAGAAACATCTCCTGCGCTCCTGTTTAAAGCTTGCTTTGCTGACATCCCTTCTGGCTCCAGATCCTGCTTGGTGTTCCATTACTTTGATCCCTGACTTCTGGCTTGGCTGACTATCCGTTCCAGTTACTGAACTCTGGCTATGTTTTGACTACGTTTGTTCTTTTTATTTTTATTATTAAACAAGTGTGATTTAACTGTATTTCTGTCTCAGTCTTGCGGCGATCGTGGGCAAGACCCCGATCTCAGTAAGGACCCGCCTGTCCAATCACAGCTGATAACATGTAAACAAGGAGATGCCCTTTATCGTCTCTCCTCGCCTCACACTGACAGAGTGTGAGGCAAGGAGAGCTGATCAGCAGCCTCTCCTCACAGGGGAGATCTGTACAGGTAATCAGGGCACTCCTCATCAGTGCCCTGATTACAGTGCAGCCCCAACATTACCCATCAGTGATGCCACTCTGTGCCCATCAGGGACACCAGACTGTGCCCATAAGTGACACCAGTCTGTGCCCATCAGTGATGCCAATTTGTGCCCATAGGCGAGGCCAAGCTGTGCCCATCAGTGATGCCAATCAGTGCTGCCTTTTAGTGCCCATCAGTGCCTGTCCATCAGTGCCTGTCCATCAGTGCCTGTCCATCAGTGCCGTCCATCAGTGCCACCCATCAGTGCCACCTATCAGTGCCCATCAGTGCCGCCTATCTGTGCTCATTAGTGCCTCCTCATCAGTGCCACCCCATCAGTGCCACCTCATCAGTGCCCACCAGTGCAGCCACATCAGTGCACATCAGTGAAGGAAAAAAATTACTTATTTACAAAATGTTCTGACAGAAACTAAGAAAAAAGTTTTTTGTGTTTTTTTAGTTTTTTTTAGCAAAAAATATAAAACCCAGCGGTGATTAAATACCACCAAAATAAAACTCTATTTGTGGGAAGAAAATGATACAAATTTCATATGGGTACAGTGTTGCATGACCGCACAATTGTCATTGAAATTGTGACAGTGCTGAAAGCCGAAAATTGGTCTGGGCAGGAAGAGGGTGAAAGTGCCTGGTATTGAGGTGGTTAAACACATAAATACATACATGTACCCATGCATAGAAATGAAGACAAATAAATATCAGAGGGTAAGTAACAGTACACGACAGTCCCACTCTTGGAATCATTATTGCACTCTGTCAGCATGCCATCTGATATTTATGTGCCCATGTACAGTATGTATACATGGCATATGGCTATATTAGGTCAATGTCATTGACCTAGCATGGCTATAAGGCCATAATACGTCAATGATGTCATGGGCATCCCCACCCCATTGTGTACCTGCATCTGCAGGGTGGGGAATTTACTGCTTGCAGCTCATTGGCCTAGCAATGACAGTTAACTTCAAGGTTCCGACTGAACCCAAGCTCACCCCCTCTAGGGAGCCTGTAAAACAATCTCCAGTACATATTGCAATTCTGTTTTTTCACTGCCACTGGCTCCAGGTCCCAAAGAGCTGATTCCCCAAATGTTCGAGTAGGGCAACACATGCCCGGATTACGTCATATCACTTGGAGGAGGGAAGGGCAGGGGGGGTAGCTTTACACCCTATTGATGCAGACAGGAGAACGAAGAGGTGTACCAGTAGGGGCACACATGCAAACGTTTCTCTGCTGGAACCCTGTAAGGGGAAGGCGGCACCCGAAAACCTGAACCAGGTGAAAGAACATTTTCTAATGGGGAAAGAAAAGCTGCCACAGAGCTGGAAAGAAAAGGAACACAGCAATGATGGTAAATGCCGAGGTCTGTAGGTCATGCATTTCACTTGAGAGGGTTTAATATCAATTTATCTCGCCAAATAAATATTCAACATTTTTTTTTTTATTACATAGCACACGACAACATACCATTCATAGTGCTGTTCTGCCTAGGTGCATTTAGTGCCATTCAGAATAAATAGAACCAAACTGTATGCAGTGCCGGTACAAGGTCACCCAGGGCAAAGATGCCAAACTGAGCCCCCCCTTTCCTTTGGGGTTAGGGTCAGAGTGCTCCCCATCCCTGCAATAAACCATTGTGCCCAGGACAGCCACCCCTCCTTCCCATCCCACCTTCCCAGCCCTGATTGTATGTAATGGTATGTCATGTACTACAGCAATGCCTGATAAAACATTTTACTCAGCATTATTGCAATACTAGGGTGTGACTGGACACTTGACTGGACTGGACACACTTGTAGAAGTTTCTGCAACAGGCAAGTATGTAATGTCTGAATGCACAAATTATATGTAAAGTTCTTGATTTGCCTAGAACAATGGGGGTTTTATTACCAGGACTTTGACCAGATATCTTCCTGGTCATTGTGTTGACCACCCCTGCCTGCAACTCCTTCCTCCTTTTTGGTGATATAGGGAGGCATGGAGAGCAGAAAGGATTGGAAGAGAACTGGTCAAACATCATCATACACCTAGCACTTACCTGAGGTTTGAAACCACAAGCCACCGCAGCTCTTACCTTTGGATTATTGTTGGCCGGCCATGTACCGTAAAAAAAGAGCTTGTGGTTAGAAACAGGAAAACACTATTCTGAACAGCAGTTTATATTTCCTTAAAAGACAATCGCCTTTAAATATGGATTAAGCCCATTTATCATCTATTATTTTTTTCCCAATTAATGCAGCCAACAATGGGTGGTGTATAAAGCCCTAAGGATACATCATGTATTGAGAAGCACTCTGCGGAGGAGGTAATGGTAATCCCATGATTGTAAAACTGTTAAAACATTTGCATCATCTATTATTTAGGTTTTGTATTTCATACATTTTGTTCCTGGTATGTTAGGATAATTTTCCTATATTAAATTAATCTAATACGTACAAAACCCTATATCAAATGTATATATTACAAAAGTCAGATATTCTTTTACTGTTTATAAATGGGCAGAGAGACCCCTGTGCTCAGTAGAGCGAGACCTTTCACCCATTGGCCACATGCAGCATCCTACTTCACTCTTCGACACTCTTCGAGGGATGAAGGTCTAGGATCTCTAAATGACGACCACTGACCTTTCCAAGTATACTTCATGGTGTGTCTTTACTAAAGGCAACTAGGCCGTTTACTTTGCAAGGGAATTTTCCCTTAGCTTAGTGAATGTGGTGAAAATTCACTTTGCAAAAGAAAGCCCAATCCCATGCAAAGTAAGTAAAAATTGTTGGTTGCACATGAGTGAAGTCATTAGAGCTTCACTTCATTTACTAAGCTAAGTAAAAATTTGATTGCATAGTGAACAGCTTAGGTACATTTAGTAAATCAACCCCTATGTGTTTGATGGCCTAGTAACTGCAAATACAGTCGTTCTTATGATTTTGAATATCTTTTAGGACAATTGGGGCTATTATAACCTTCCAAGGGGCAGAGAGAAGTTTTGTAACTAGGTTACAGGTCCAAGAATGAAGAAAGGAAGTACTGACTGTGTGCGACTGTTGGGCAAGAAGCTTGAGATAAATATAACTATAGTGTTCCACGCTCGGAAGGTGTGTTAGCTGCTGCCCACCCCAGCTAAAACCACATAAGTGGATTTAGAGAAGATTTATAAGGAGGTGTGGGGTAAAGTGGCGCATTAATTGTTAAATAATAGATAAAAAATATGTGATATCACTATTGGTGTGTGAATATATAAATCCATATATAATATCCAAGTGCAACTCTGCTATACAATAGGGTCCAGTGATAACTGTTGAAAAATTAAGTGTTCAAGTGCTAATAATATAAAGCAATGAAAAAACAACAAATGAGTGTCTGTTTCTTTAAAAATTGTGTTTAAACTATAAACAAACAAATCCGTTGCACACCTCAGTTCATAAATCTACATAGATGATCATCTTCAAGAAAAGTGACTGGTGCTTGAATGAATATTGTGGTGTATAAATCAAGAAAAACGGTGACTCTTCACACGTGCGACCCCCTCAGGTCTGCACTCACCAAATAGATGTACCCCTGCACGGGTGAAAGGCCTTACAATGGAGTCAACTCTCCTTCCTATGTTCCCTCCTCCTCATCCACAATCATATTATACGATCACATATAAGTGGGTACAGAAAGGGGACATCCCATCGTGTAAATCCGTAAGGATACATTTATTGAACAAAAGTCCATAAAAAGCACTTCCAATAGTGCTGAGGAAAAGTATACAGCTATATGTTGGTTTTTCTGGGACACCTTCTAAGATCCCTAACTCACATGCATACATACACATACTAGGGCCCTGTCTAGACAGGAGCCAATTAACCTGCCAGCATGTCTTTAGAGTGTGGGAAGAAACCGGAGTACCCGGAGGAAACCTACGCAGGCACAGGGAGAGTATGCAAACCCCAGGCAGGTAGTGCTCTAGTTGGGATTTTAACCAACGATCCTAGAGCTGCTAGGTGGAAGTGATAGCCACTTAGCAACTGTGTTGCCCATTAGTGTGTTCTGGAGGTTGGGAAATCCCTCCCGTCAAAACACAAGGGCACAGAGGGAGAGGTTGCTGCACTAACATCACTTGTGCTAGTACAGCCATCTCTTTTTTTTCCATTTACCCCACTGTGTTGAATGAAAACCGAATGTCTGTACCAGGCATAACATTCAAGGGCCTGGCCACAGATGGGTAGATTTTACTCCAAGAATAAGTGGCAGTCAGATATCCGTCTATCCTTTAGGTTGCTGTAACTTTGGGACCCACCATGAATTTGTGCCACCACTGACATCAGCCCACTATGTATGAAGAAGAGGAAAGGATCAAAATTATTTACAGGGCATTTAGAACAAGTCTGCAAAATCTGCCTGTATGATAAAGAATACCTCTAACTACAATGTAAAGGATACTCAATGAGAGGTAGTAGGCTTACCCATGAAGTGTAGGCCAGCAGCCCATTCATGATAGAACACAGTACCATGGAACAGGTTGGACCTAGAACTAGATCTGCAGAGCAGGAAACATGCTGGATCACACTGGAAGAGGAAAGTTTTGGAAACTGGACTGGGATAACTCAAGAACAAAGAGGACCAGTTTGAATAGGACTCACTAAAGTAGAAGGAGGGTGCCATGTAACAGCAGGGACATGGTATTCCAAGGGTACAGAGTCTAATGCCTCGAACACACGATCAGACTTTCCGACAACAAAATCGTGGATTTTTGTTCGAAGGTTGTTGGCTCCAACTTGCATACACACGGTCACACAAATGTTGGGCAACAATTACGAACGTCGAAACATAGTGACGTACAAGACGTACGACGATCCGATAAAAAGGAAGTTTAATAGTCATATGATATCTCCATTACAAACGCTAGTTTTACAAGACCGAACGCTTCTGGCTCGTACTTGATTCCAAGCATGCGTGAACTTTTGCTGCGACGGACTTGTGTACAAGATCGGAAAGTCCGACAACAAAGTTTTGTTGACGGAAAGTTTGAGAACTTGCTAGCCAACATTTGTTGACGGAAAGTCCGACAGCAAATGTTCGCTGGAGCATACACATGGTCGGACTTTCAGCCAACAAGCTCACATCCAACATTTTCCATCGTAAAGTCCGATCGTGTGTACACAGCATAAGAGTCATCTGGTATTCTCCATGGACCCCCTTGTGTCTTCTCTTTGTGCTTACCTCAGGTTATTATACCCAGGTTCAACTTGCTCTGAGTACCACAGACCACATATAAGAGGTCAGGGCTGGTGGTGGACGAGAGCAAGCCAGAGATCAGGGCAGGCAGCAGATATAGTTAACCAGGAGCTAGCCAGAGGTCAGAACCAAGCAGCCAAATTTAAATGAACAAGGTGATTGATGTGGACGAGACAGGGAAGAGACCCCCCCTGATAGGTTGGGCCTGGCAGAGGGAGAAGGACGCTATGATTGGTGTGGCTGTGGGCATTGTCAAGAAGTGAAAGCCACCCTGTTTGGACATAGCGCTTCAAAAGCAGAGATGGTTCTGGATCAAGGAACTAATGTAGAAGGCAATATGCTTGTTATTACCTACTATAAGTCCACAAAGGACCTGATAATCACAAGGAATACTTTTTCTCCTTCAAAGAGCAAATTGTATAGCAAAAGTGTTCTTATTATGGGAAGCTGTGCTTCGTGTCTGTGATCACTCCAGCACTCCAGCACGCCTCATAAACAAATACTCGTGTGAATATCTTGGGGAAAAAAAGGGAAGTTTAATTCAGAAATAATGTGTGGTGTTATGTACTGCACTGATGTTATCTCTGCAATAAATATGTCTGTTGTTATATTGTAGATATGCCTGTGTGTGGATTGCTGTATGTTCTGTCAGTGTGTTACTTTTTTTCATTGAATCTGATAGGTAGAGGCCTGTAGGTGGGGCCTAGGCCCAAAATACCCAATCAGGGAGAGACACACACACATCTTAAAGTTTTAGTATATTGTATATTATGGGAATATGAGTAATGACAGTAATGAAAAGCAGAAGCAGAATAACAGTTGTTGGTTACACAGTATCACCAGGCTTGGGCCTGTATGGTTGGAGGTGCGCTGGGACAGGACAACAGTGCTGCTACGAAGAGCCCCACTTTCCCGATCTGGATATCTGGATGTTCACGGAAGGCAGGCATTTTTCTTGTACTTACCCTACTCCCCAGGAACCTTCCCCTGTACAATTTACTTTCCCTAACAAGTGGTGTTTCTGTCTCTAACCTACCACCAACCAAATGGCGCTAGTACCCTAATGTATATGGTCCCAAATCAAAATGGATCCCAAAGATCACCAGAAGGTGACAGGACACTGACGGAGTCCCTGAGGGGATAATTCTCTCTAAGACTTCACTCTATCTGTATAGCTGCACAGTACCATCTTCTGAACAGAGGAAAACCTCTTCCTGCATACATGTGTAGCAAGGTCCCAGGCCTCCTTCGGTCTAATGAGAACCTCCAGGGCCAGAGATAGCTGACATCCTCCTGTATGTAGTGGGTTGTAAGGCATAGTGGGTGCAAATATGGTGAAAGTCATTGGGCGCCAGACAATTCTTGAATGCAAAAGAAAGTTTATTTCTCTTAACAGACTTTTGTACACCCTGAGGTATTTGTAAGTTCAATTGGCGGACTCCAAGACTTCAACAGGAGAACAGCCATGCAAGGAAATGAATCCAGCAAGATGCCACATCTGCCAGATGCAGGAATGCTGTCTCTTATGGCAACAGTCTTTAACAGTTCCTAACTTGAAGTTTAACAGTTCCTTTATCTTCCTCTAGAATCTCTCCTCGTAGTTCTTCATCACACTGAGCTCCCGGTCTCTCACTAGACCCTCTGATTCACTAACTCTGAATCCCTTGAGCTCTTCAATCTTCACTGTGGTATCTTCCTCAAGCGTCACCCCGCCTCTCTGCTGGGTCCCTAGCTTGGCACTCAAGCTTTACCCACGCTGGCCTGCTCAGTCCCTAGCTTGACACACAAGGCTGCTCTGCAAGCGTCATCTCCGCTGGCTGGGTCCCCGGCTTGATTACCACTGAAGTTTCCTGATTCTTCACCGTCCCCGGTTGGTGAGAATGCGCTCCGTTACTTGCTTTAGTTACTCACTGTGGTCCCTGATAATAAGGCGGAAAATCCTTTATTGGCAACAGCTTCCTCTCAACCTCTGACCACGACAGATTCTCCTGCCTTCAGAACCGACACTTCTCTTTGGACTGTAAGCCGCAGTCCCAACCCTGCGCTGCTCTCCTGCTTCTGGATAGGCCCTCAGACAGCCTAGCAGCCAGATGGGCCCAGGATAGGCCCCATGTCCGGCCTAGCAGCCCAGGCAATATGACATATGTCCACCCCGTCCCGTCCAGGTGGCAGAGAACATAGATCACCTGACTCCACCCGTATATATATAGGCCCTCCCAGCAGGCCAAGGGATTCAAGAAAACCCCTGCCCACTGGCTGAGACACCCCATGTACCCATAACCTGACCTTGCGTTGCCCTTATCACATCTAGTACCACCCAGTACCTGACCACCTAGTGGTAGGAGAGAAAAGTGCAACAAGGCCAAAATCAATAGATCTCTAACAATCAACCAGGATAATTACTCCTGGCAAGTAAATTTGTGGGAGCAACCCTGCCTAAACTCCAGGGTGCTACACATGCATAACTACACATCATGCGTGTTCAACCTCCCTACTGTCATTGATATTAGCATAATGTATGTCAAATCAAGACCAGGTAGCGGGAGACCTGTCAGTATAGTTAGTACACTTGTAAGCAGGTAAGGTCAATGTTTGTATCAGCAAGTGAGACAGGCTGCCCGGGATGAGAAGGGGTTAAACCTATCTCTGCAGTTTCCAGGGCTTTTCTGAGCTCTGCTCTCCTCCCTGTGTTGTAAATAAAAGGGGGGAAGGCTGTGCTAGGGGTCAGCCTCCTGCATGGGAAGAACAGAGAGGCAAAGCTAAAGCATGTAATCAGCAATGTCTGAGAGGGCTGTTGTTGGAAACAGGACCACTTGGGAGCCAGAGGGTCCATATCACTTGGAAATATGTACCCTTGTGTTGCCACCTCAAGGGATTTACCAATTTTGGACTCTCACCTTTACAGGTATGCCTGGGCATACACAGAACAGTTAGTTAGGAACTAGACTGTGTTGCACTTTGAACTATAATGTTCCTGAAACATTTTAAGATAAGTTTCATTTACTGTTCCTGAGCCTGGTTTGAAATTATTCAAAGGGGTGCATGGTGGTAAACAGTGTATTGAAAGAACAGGGCCTGTAAAGCACACACAGGATTTGAAAGCAAGGCCCCTACAAAGGGTTAGCTTGGAGAGCAGTTGCCACGGTAACCAAGAACTGGTGGAAAGTGAATGACAGACAGTCAATAAGCGTGGTACCTTTGCATAGGTGACAGGTCCTCCAGTAGTGAGGGGGGTTGATTTCTGGCTTCTTTCTGGTGATCAGTTGCCCAAGTAATCTGGACCGAACCTGCGGTATGGAGACCCCATGTACCTATCCTCATGGTACGGGAGAGTGAAGGGGTCAATTTATGTGCAAGCATGAGGTATGTCTCCCTCATATCTCTCCACTCCTCAGCTCACCCCCTTGATCTCCTCACGGATCTCAAACTTACTGAATGACATATCGGTATGGATGTCACACCACTTTCTCAAACTCAATCTTTCTAAAACTGAGCTTGTAATATTTCTTCCTTCCCGGTCCCGTCCCGACTTTACCATTAAGATCAACAGCACAAGGATTGGTCCCTCCACAAATGCCAGGATGCTGGGTGTAATCCTAGACTCTGACCTCATCTTCAGCCCCACATCCAATCACTGGCTAAATCCTGCCGCTTTAATCTCCACAACATCTCCATAATTTGACCCTTCCTGACTAATGACACCACAAAGCAGCTTATTCACTCCTTGATTATTTCCCGCCTTGACTACTGCAACTCTCTCCTTAATGGCCTACCCTTACGCAGGCTACCCTCCCTTCAGTCTATTATGAATGCTGCTGCTAGACTAATAAACCTCACTAACCGATCCGTGACTCCTCCCCCTCTCTGCCAACCCCTTCACTGGCTTCCCCTACCCCACCGTATAAAATTCAAAATGCTAACCACAACATACAAGGCCATTCACAACATCGCCCCCAGCTACATCACCAACCTCATCTGCAGATATCGCCCAAATCGTCCCCTCCGCTCCTCCCAGGATCTCCTGCTCTCTAGCTCCCTTGTTACCTCCTCCCATGCTCGCTTTCAGGACTTCTCCAGAGCCTCTTCCATCCTCTGGAACCCCCTGCCCCGGTATGTCCGATCAGCCCCTAACCTGTCCACCTTTAGGAGATCCCTGAAAACTCACTTATTCAGGGAAGCTTATCCCACACCCACCTAACAACTGTTCCCAAGCCACCCCCATCAAATCATTCCCCGCGTCTATTACCTTTTGTACCACCACCCCCTCCATTTAGAATGTAAGCTCTACGAGCCGGGACCTCCTGTACCTTCTGTATTGAACTGTACTGTAATTGTGCTGTCCCCCCTCTACATTGTAAAGCGCCCTGTAAACTGTTGGCGCTATATAAATCGTGCATAATAATAATAATAATATTGTGCATGGCGGGACCCCATTCTGTTACTGTGAGCGAGGTGATAGAGTTACGCTGGACTGATGGTGAGGGCACGAGTTCTGCACGAGGAAGGTGTGTTGTGACTTGGGAGGGAACACTTTACAAAGAAACTCTGTATGTTACATCACTGCACAATGGTATACGGCTCATCTCTAAGCCGGGGTTCCATTCTAATTTTGAATTGCACGTGAACGCGGCCCCGCCTAGTGCCGGGCACTGATGAGCTTATAAAGGAGAGGAGAGGTGCCCCTGCACAGGTGCAAGGGCGAGGTGGCCCCAACCACACACTAGTATTCACCAGAGCTGTGAACTGAAACTGTCCGGAAAGAGGGGCATGAGTGCAGGAAATTAACTTCAAACTTACATTTTCCAGCTAACTGCTCTGTCGTTTTCAGTATTTTAGATCTTAGGGCCTAAGTGTAAAATCTAAGCCCTACCACTCGTTCCACTGCAACAGCAAGGGAGTGCTAAAAGAGGTGGTGTAGTGGTCAGTAGAAAGAAATAAAAGAAAGTGAAAAGAAGTAAAATAAATAAAAACATGAGTTGGAGTTGCAATGATAATGACCAATCACAATATTTTACATTATGACATAATTACTCTATAACCCTAATACTAACTTTCTTAAACTGTGTTTGTTTTTTGTAGAACTGACAAAAAATGTCGCTTTTTAGCTGAGGGGATTCTGGGATTTTTACAGCCTGAGCAAGACTGAATAAAGGCATACAGGGTTAATTTCAGTGTTGGCCGGGGTGACCAGAAGGGACTCCAGGGTTGGGCAGGAGAGGGTCATTTAGGAGGTAGAGGAGCTAAGACAAAACAGTGGACTCAGCATTTAAAAGCAAGATCTATTTTAAAAGAAGTAAGACGCCCCTTGCCAGTTAGTTAATTGGTTCCTTTGGCATAGCTCCTCCCTGCCTTATTTTGTGATTGGTTGCCTCCACTCCATGTTATCTAAGACCAACAGTCAAAAATTGTAAGTTTGAGAACTGAGGGTGTTATAAAGGGCAGCTCACTCTTTTTTATTTATTTTTCTAAGAGGTTCACTGGAAGAAACATCAACATTTTCCATTGTAAACAGTCAAAACCGGTATTGACTGTTTACATGTTTGTTTGAAAAGACAACAAATGACTTCTGGTGTCTCATGAGCTTTTTTTGACCCTGAGAGGAGCATCGGTTAGTAAGGTATTCCGTATGGTAAGGTGTTCTGTAAAACCCATCAATTTTCCTTTTAGAACCAGGGAAACCCTAACAGGTGGAAGAGGAAAGAGGATAGATTTTTTGGGGCAATTGACTTGAAGAAAAGGGTTTGCTTTTTGCAACAAATGTTATTGTGATCTGGTGCACCTAGCAACTCTACATCAACATAGGCATACAACATACACATAAAACATAATTTGCATCACAAACAACTAATAAATAACTAATATACATAATTACCACTTTATTAATCAACAGATACACATTTCATTACATATAAACACAATTAATATTGATAGTAAGCTGATTTGTGTTCATATGTCAGTATACATATTCAGTGGAGTATTCATACATATACATAAGGCAGGAAGGGGAAAGGGATGGAGTTTTTGGGGCAGCTGACTTGAAGACAAAGATTTGCTATTTGGGCAGCCAACTGAGTCATCTGTAATATCTTAAGTTGAGCATTGAGGAATTGTGGGGATCATTGTCTGGGCTTTGTGGATCCAATGATGTTGGTGATGTTCCATGGAAATACTTGTCACAGTTGAGTATTTTTTTTTTTCATTCAGTAACACTAAAGAGGTTAAAAGTGCCTTCATTATCAGAACTAGAGTGGTGCGCTGATTTAATTGTGCAGTTAATTGTGGGCAGACCTAATTATAAATGCTGTGTGATGGTTGAACCACAGAATACTTCTTCCCTCCATATAAACAAAATAATGGAGATACAGAATGGCTGATTTTGTTTTCTATTAAACCAGAAAGCACTCAGTGCAGCATATTTCAGTCGGAGTGGAGACCAGGCCATGTTGTGTTGTGCTCTCTCTCTCTCTCTCTTTAATGCAGCACATATTAATGTGACAATGAGTTATGGTGCCCACACATGTACAGATTATCTGCAAAGAAGGTTTCTTTCAAACCTTCTCTGCTGATAATTGTTGGATGAGAAATGTGATAGCATTAGCATATGTATGTGCCTCTTCTACAATGGTTTTTGTTGTCAATCAAACTATATGGATGGGCATCATCACTTGCACCACCCATAGCTGCCAGTTAAGGTATGCACATGCATTGTAGATTGGGGCACCCATGAGGAACATAAGTCTGAGCTTGACCTGTAAGTGCATGTGCAGCCTTACATTCAAAGCCGTGGCCATGCATCCTGAGAAGACTCCCAATATGGATGGTACCTCCAGTACCTTCAGCCCACAGATGCAGAAATCTCCCCATAGATGAGGGGCACAGGAATTTATATTGATGGACTCCAAGAGACCAATGTTGCCCACAATCAGGCTAGCTTAAAAATTGTCATATGACTTTTTGCTCATCTATAACAACAACGCAGAGATCAGAGAAAACTCCTTATATGCTGACATATAGGTTGTTAAGGGGAAAACGCCATATAACCACTGAATGTTCAACATACATGTCAGGTAAAGAGAGTGTATTTTTTTGGGGGGGGGGGTAGTTCTCTTTTAGTGTCCTGTCCCCAGCCAGCCTGGGCTGATCTTCCCTTTTTTTGGGTAAGCTATATAAACTCGGGGTGTAGCTGTTCATTGGTTTGGTGCATGGGAACATTGAGGACCACTAATAGCTCCAACAGGTATTGCTAGGTAGACAATGTGTATGCCCTCAAGCTTTGGACCTAAACAATTTAGGATATGGGAATATAGCTGAGAGTATAGCCTATGGCACGTGGAAAAGACTCTGACCACTGGTGGCCATGTACCTCTGACCAAAATTGTTGAATATACTGTAAGAAACAGTGTTGCACTTGGAATATTTGTAATACCCTACCAATATTTGGACTCTGTAGTACTGCTCAATTGTCACAGGAAAAAGCCATGAAACCAAGTTTCCCAGCCCTACCATTACAGAGAAAGCTAGGGTGAGAGTGGGGCAGTCAATGGCATGGGGAATTCATATACCATTATGGGGTACTGTGTACAGCAAGGGTAGGTGTACCAATGACCCTCATGGTGTCAGGCACACTGTTGAGGATTCTGCTTTCATCCTGGAGTACAAGGAAGAGGTTGTCTTATAAAGTGTGGCAGGCACTAAGTCTATGTGGGCTGATTTACTAAAACTAGAGAGTGCAAAATCTGGTGCAGCTCTGCACAGACACCAATCAACTTCCAGGTTTTTTTGTCAAAGCTTAAAGTCATATTAAACCTTCGTTTTTTGTTTTTTTAAAAAACTAAAATAACATGTTATAATTACCTGCTCTGTGCAATGGTTTTGCACAGAGCAGCCCTGATCCCCCCTTTCTGGAGTCCCCCACCGGTGCTCCAGGCCCCTCCTCTTCGGTGAGTGCACCCAGGGAAAGCCACTTTTCCTGGGGGGCCCCTGTGCATGCTTGCTCCTGAGCCGCCCAATCTGTGTGTATTCACACAGACCTGGCTATTCAGCCCAGCCCCCTGCTCCCTCATCACAGCATTTGATTGCAGCTGCTGCTGCTAATATGCCCAATGAGAAGAGAGAGAAGAGAGACAATGACAAGAGCTCTCATGCACATCGCTGGGTCAGATTGGGCTCAGGTAAGAATAAGGTGGGGAGGACTAGGGGGCTCCAGCAGCACAGAAGGTTTTTTTTACCTTAAAGCATAGAATGCATTAAGGTAAAAGACCTTGAGGTTTTACAACCACTTTAATTGAACAAGCTGATGTTAGAAAGCTGATTGGTTACCATGTAGAGCTGCACCAGATTTTGCACTCTCTGGTTTTAGTAAATCCACTCCAATGTGTATAGATGGGTGAACCTGGGAAACCACCCATGGATTACAACTCCAAGTGTGTCCTGGCAGCATGTGCATATTACCACTTCCCTGCCAGATGGATATCATTTTCAACCTTTTCTATGTAGAGTATGGGAGGTCCTATTAGAGCCGTTAAGATATACACAAATAGTTGTACTATACTCTCTGTAAAGATCTGTGAATTGTTTCTGGGAACCAAAATCAGACTTTCATGCATAATAGTTCACGAGGATTAAACATTAACAGAAGTCCGCTATACACCTTATCTCACTGCTCTGCTAGTGTAACTTTTTCATTAAAAGGTTCACTATAGTTTGGATTGTATTTTATCTCCTTTTACCTTAAAAGCAATATTTATTTCTAACGAGACGAGAGCCGCTGCTCTAGTGCACATCGCTGGGTCGGATCGGGCTCAGGTAAGAATAAGGGTGGGGGTGGGGCTAGGGGGGTCCTGCAGCACTGAAGGTTTTTTTTACCTTAAAGCTTAGAATGCATTAAGGTAAAAGACCTTGAGATTTTACAACCACTTTAATTGAACAAACTGATTTTAGAAGCTGATTGGTTACCATGCAGAGCTGCACCAGATTTTGCACTCTCTGGTTTTAGTAAATCCACTCCAATGTGTATAGATAGGTGAACCTGGGAAACCACCCATGGACTGTGAGGCTTGCTGTGCTCCTGGGCTTACAGCATCTCACAACCTGACAGGCCATGGTGTCAACGATTCCCCGAGCTGCAAGGAGGAGATAACCCAGATCCCTCATGCCCAGGTTCTACAGTAAGCCCCCTATCATTGGACCTGCCTTGTCAACTGCTGCTATGGGCACTATAAGAGGCTGCATAGTCATGTATGGTTGTTTTCTTCCCAATATAGGGAATTTCAGCTCCCCAACTCTCAAGGGATTACAACTCCAAGTGTGCCCTGGCAGCATGTGCATATTACCACTTCCCTGCCAGATGGATATCATTTCAACCTTTTCTATGTAGAGTATGGGAGGTCCTATTAGAACTGTTAAGGTATACACAAATAGTTGTACTATACTCTCTGTAAAGATCTGTGAATTGTTTCTGGGAACCAAAATCAGACTTTCATGCATAATAGGTGATGAGGATTAAACATTAACAGAAGTCTGCTATACACCTTATCTCACTGCTCTGCTAGTGTAAAGTTTTCATAAAAAGGTTCACTATAGTTTGGATTGTATTTTATCTCCTTTTACCTTAAAAGCAATATTGCTTTCTAACTATCCACTGTGAAAAGTACAGAACACAGATTTTCTTCTTTCTGTGTTGGTAACAATCTAGTGGACCTACAACCACTTCCTAGGATTTGCCACCAGAATGCAGAGCTCTGTATACATTTGGTACAACAGTCTTCCAGATTTAGCAGGACCGCTGAAGCTCCAAGGCCCTAGCTATGGGCTATTCTTTACCAAAAGTAAATCTGAACTGCAAAAAAACAAACCCAGTCTGGAGCTGTCAGTAGAGCAGGTGCCTTCTGGTGTGGCACTTCAGGTCAATTTTGAGTTTAAAGCAAGACAGGACAAAATAAATAAAAATATATGCAGTACCTTTCTGCAACACTTGCACATTCCCTTGTGTTGTATCCATGGGCGTAGCATAAGGGGTTGCAGGGGTCACAATTGTAACCCCGCCCCTAGCTCCAGGGGGCCCCTGCAGCCCTGTCTGATTCTCCAGAATCTCCAGTAACTCTGGGAACTCAAAACTCTTAAGCCACTTTGAGTATTTTGGCATGTGGTGGGTGTATCTTCACGCACAGTGGAAGTGGTGGGTGGTAGTGGGGGGGCCAGGTCAACTTTTGCATCAGGGCCCACAAGCTTCAAGCTACGCCTCTGGTTGTATCCCTTTCAAGACCCCACAAGTACAGAAAATGACCTACTAATCTGTCAGAAATGCACTCAGCTCCACAAGTCCTGTAGTAGGCAAACAACACACAGCATGCCAGTGGAATGGGAGGTGACAGCCCTTCCCCGTATGTTTTGTTAACTACTCTTCCACTCATAGATCTCTTCAACATAAAGGCTATGTATTCTGTAGTCCAAAATAAGAATTGGAATGGCTAGGCTGTTTGAGGTACCATAGGTAATATGCAGAGGACACTGGAAACCTCTGAATTTCAACTGTTTTTCCTAACGTATACAAAACAGACATTTATCAAAATGCTTCCAAGTTTATATTTAACAGATGAAAAGAGAGGAAATAAGAGAAGTTCAGAATTTAGGGCTTACTGCCCTGGCCCCCATCACATCTCCTAAGCCTCATTATTGGCCCATTACTATAATGAGTGGCCTATATTACCAGCACAGGAGTCCAACACTCTTAAAAGTGTTGAAATCTGCAGTTTTATATCTGCAATGCAGCAAAGATTGGAGGTGCTGGAGGTGGGAGAGGTAAGCATGAAGTTTCTTCTTTGAAGAGGGCACTTTGTTTTTAGTTATTATTCTAGCATCAGGGGCACTTTAGGTAGCCCCAACAGCATTGAATCCCCTGGTACTCCTTTCAGGCCTTATTCCCAGCGAGTGTTGGATGTCCTCCACAACCTAGCAAGGGTCAACAGGAACAGAGGGACCAAAAACCAAACTCTCTACCCAAAACTGGGCTTACATTTGATGCCATTCACATTCACACCTATAAAAGGTAGCTAGATAGCTAAAAAAGCACATTATAAAGTTGAAGATTGTATAATAAGGGATATCAAGTTCTCTGTTGAATACTTATCATAATGGGGGATTTTAATTATCCAGACATAGACTGGACAGAGGGAACCACGCATTAGTCTAAGGCTCGCCAGATGTGGAAATATGGGGCAATTTAGGAAACAGCGATCACAGGTCAATTGGCTTCAGTATAAATCACACAAAATGGAAACACAAGGGGAACACAAAGACACTGAATTTTAAAAGAGCCAACTTCCCTAAACTACGAACCTTGCTAGAAGATATAAATAGGGATAAAATCTTAGAAACAAAGAACATGGTGGAGAGATAGGTTTGCTTTAAGAGCATATTAAATAAGGGCATTAGCCAGTGCATCCCATTGGGATATACAGTAAATTTAAAAGAGCGAACAAAAGTCCTGGATGGCTTAATTCTAATGTAAAAATGCATATAAAAGCAAAGGGGAAGGCCTTCAAAAAATACAGGGCTGAAGGATCATCATCAGCATTCAGACTTTACAAAGAATGCAACAAGATATGTAAGGGGGCAATTAGGGCAGCTAAGATAGAACACGAAAGAGACACATAGCGGAGGAGAGCAAAAAAAATCCCAAGAAATTCTTTATCTTTATAAACAGTAAAAAAGGGAGGACAGACCATACTGGCCCCATAAAAAATGAAGATGGACATCTGGTTACAAAGGATGGGGAGATGGCGAAGGTATTGAATTTATTCTTCTCCTCAGTCTTCACAAGGTAATTGGGAGACTTCAGTAACCAAAACTGCAGTGTTTGTCCTTATGACACATCACGGGAAGTACCTCCATGGCTAACAGAGGACAGAATTAGAAATAGACTTGAGAAACTTAACATTAAAAAATCACCGGGACCAGATGGCTTGCACCCGAGGGTACTTAGGGAACTCAGTCAAGTAATTACCAGACAATTGTTCCTAATTTTTACTGACAGTCTACTGACTGGAATGGTACCAGCTGATTGGAGAAAAGCCAATGTAGCACCAATATTTAAAAAAGGGCCAGAATTCATCCCTGGTAATTACAGACCAGTTAGCCTAACATCAATAGTATGCAGGCTCTTGGAGGGGATGATAAGGGACTATATACAAGATTTTAGTAATGAAAACACTATCATTAGCAGTAATCAGCATAGATTCATGAAGCATCGTTCTTTCCAAACCAATCTATTAACTTTCTATGAGGAGGTGAGTTGCCATCTATATAAAGGAAGGCCCGTAGACGTGGTGTATCGAGATTTTGCAAAAGCATTTGACACAGTTCCCCATAAACGTTTACTGTACAAAATAAGGTCTGTTGGCATGGACCATAGGGTGAGTACATGGATTGAAAACTGGCTACAAGGGCGAGTTCAGAGGGTGGTGATAAATGGGGAATACTCAGGATGGTCAGGGGTGGGAAGTGGGGTCCCCCTGGGTTCTGTGCTGGGACCAATCCTGTTTAATTTGTTCATAAATGACCTGGAGGATGGGGTAAACAGCTCAATCTCTATATTTGCGGACGGTACTAAGCTAAGCAATAACTTCTCCGCAGGATGTGGAAACCTTGCAAGAAGATCTGAACAAATGAATGGGGTGGGCAACTACATGGCAAATGAGGTTTAATGTAGAAAAATGTAAAATAATGCATTTTGGTGGCAAAAATATGAATGCAATCTACGCACTGGGGAGAGAACCTCTGGGGGAATCTAAGATAGAAAGGCCTGGGGGTCCTAGTAGATGATAGGCTCAGCAATGGCATGCAATGCCAAGCTGCTGCTAACAAAGCAAACAGAATATTGGCATGCATTAAAAAGGGGAATAACTCCAGGGATAAAGCGATAATTCTACTACTCTACAAGACTCTGGTCTGGCATCACCTGGAATATGCTGTCCAGTTCTGGGCACCAGTCCTCAGGAAGGATGTACTGGAAATGGAGCGAGTAGAAAGAAGGGCAACAAAGCTAATAAAGGGTCTGGAGGATATTGGATATGAAGAAAGGTTGCAAGCACTTAACTTATTCTCCCTGGAGAAGAGGCGCTTGAGAGGGGATATGATTTCAATTTTATAAATACCATACTGGTGACCCCACAATAGAGATAAAACTTGTTTGCGGAAGGGAGTTTAATAAAACACGTGGCTACTCACTAAAATTAGAAGAAAAGAGGTTTAACCTTAAACTGCATAGAGGATTATTTACTGTAAGAGTGGCAAGGATGTGGAACTCCCTTCCACAGGTGGTGGTTTCAGCAGGGGGGCATCAATAGTTTCAAAAAACTATTAGATAAGCACCTGAATGACCAAAACATACAGGGATATACAATGTAATACTGACATATAATCACACATATAGTTCAGACTTGATGGACTTGTGACTTTTTTCAACCTCACCTACTATGTAACTATGTAACTACCATCCTACAGCTTTTACCGAGCTTTCAATGAAGAGTAAACCAGCAATTCTTATTTCTCCCTCTAAATGTAGTAAAAGGAAAACCTGATTGAGGTTAGCAAATGCACTTTTTAATTTCAAAAATTAAAATTGTTCTCCATATGCTGGGATGATCTATGCCAGCAAAACCTTCAGTTCCACAGTTTAGTGGTTATCACTCTTTCCTTGCAGCTCTGTGGTTGTGGATATCGATAATAATAAGGATCCTATCTCCGTGGAGTTTGTATGGCCTCCCTACATTTTGGTGTGTTTACTCCAAGTGCTCTGGTTTCCTCCCTAAATTCCATACATATTGTAGGTTAATTGGGTTCTCAACAAATTTGGTCCAAGGGCCTTCCTCCAAAAATTGTCTTTACTTCCCAATCCAGAGAATTAGGGAAAACTATTCAGCAGATCAAACATCAGCCAACCAGACCAGGTTTTCTTGAAATTCTTAGGACAATTATGGCTAAGATAGTTGAATTTATATAAATGTAGCACCCTCTAGTTAGGTAGGTGCTAGAGATTAGATTTTTCTATAGAGTAGGACAATTTAGGCAGGCCTAGCTGGTGACTAGGCCTGTTTGTTTTCATTCTGCGCTGGGAGTGGCTCAGGGCAGGGCTGGGTGACTCACAGGTAGCATCACTGTCACCTCCCTCTTCTTTCTAGAAGGTGCTAGAAAGACAGGGGAGAGGTGGAGCTGCCTGGGGTATACTGAGGAGCCTTGACCAATCCCCAAATTGGATTGGCATGGGGCAAGCCTCCTTAAAGGCCCAGGGTCAGCCAAGCTGAGGGGAGTTATCGGGTGGAATAGTTTAAGCGAGAGAGTGTGGAGGCTGTCAGGGCCCACAGGGAGCTCCCCAGTCTGTGGGGGGGGGGTGACCTTGGCCCTTGGCTCGCGTGCAGCCAGGAGGAAAAGAGATCTTGGAGGACAAGCACATGAGAGAGCAAGGAGAGGACAGTGAGAGAGTGCACTGCTAAGAGATTCCAGGGAGGACAACTAGTTGCAGCCAGGAGAGCTGGAGAGTGAAGCACAGTCAGGAGAATTTGGGAGGCACGCCTGAGAGAACTGGGAGATTGCAGTTTGAGATGGGTGCAGAACCAGAAGAGTGGACTGTGGGAAGGGCAGTGGAAAGAGGCAGCTGCAGCCAGGAGGGCTGGCAGGGCCTGAAGAGGGTTTACTGGGATCAGTAACCGTGTTGAGGACAGTTAGCGCCGGAACTATTTCTACATCATAGGGGCCCAAGACCCCTGCCTGCGAATGACAATTCACTGAGGCCTGGCTGAGTTAGTGTCTGACCTAACCATGTAGTGCTAGTTGGTCCAGGAATCTGCAGCAATGAAGTGCTGGAGGAATAAAGGTTTGCAGCAAGTGAAGTGATGGAGGAGTAACGGTCTGCAGTAAGTGAAGTGCTAGAGGAATAAGAAGAAGAGGTCTTAACCGGTTCCCGATCGGCGCACGCCGATGTACGTTGGCAGAATGGCACGGCTGGGCCAATGGACTTACAGGTACGTCGATTTGAATTCCCCGCCTTGCCATTGCATGCACGCACCGGCCGGGAGCTCCGTGAGTCGGGTCCCGCGGACTCGATTGCCGCGGGGATACCTGCGATCGCCTCACGGAGAGGACGAACGGGGAGATGCTGATGTTAACAGTGTTCGCGTGTTTGAACAAATTTTTTGCCTGTTCGCATGTTCTGGTGTGAACCAAACAGGGGGGTGTTCGGCTCATCCCTACACAGGGAAGTCTCAGCCAGGAGGTGGCCGGGCCAAGCAGGCTGCCCGATACCCAGGTCCCTCCCCTCCGCCTTCAACCAATAAGTGGCAGGCAGAGGAGTAACCTGGAGGAGGCTGCAATTGGCTTATTTTGGAAGGCTACTGAGGCTACTGAAGTGCCACTGATCACAGCTCCCAGTCATCGGGAGCAGTGATCAGAGTAATGACACTGCTAGCCCATCCCTCTACAGTTAGTAATCACTCCCCAGGACACACTTAACCCCTCCCTGCCCCCTAGTGGTTAACCCCTTCACTGCCAGTGTCATTTACACAGTAATCAGTGCATTTTTAATCGCACTGATCGCTGTATAAATGACAATGGTCCCAAAAATGTGTAAAAAATGTCCGACATGTCCACCATAACGTCGCAGTCACAATAAAAATCGCTGATCGCCGCCATTACTAGTAAAAAAAAATTATTAATAAAAATGCCATAAAACTATCCCCTATTTAGTAAACGCTATAACTTTTGCGCAAACCAATCAATAAACGCTTATTGCGATTTTTTTTTTACCAAAAATATGTAGAAGAATACGATCGGCCTAAACTGAGGAAAAAAAATGTTTTTTTATATATTTTTGGGGGATATTTATTATAGCAAAATGTAAAAAATAATGCTTTTTTTTCAAAATTGTCGCTCTTATTTTGTTTATAGCGCAAACAATAAAAATCGCAGAGGCGATCAAATACCACCAAAAGAAAGCTCTATTTGTGGGAAAAAAAGGACGTCAATTTTGTTTGGGAGCCACGTCACACGACCGCGCAATTGTCAGTTAAAGAGACGCAATGCCGAATCGCAAAAAACAATCTGGTCAGGAAGGGGGTAAAATCTTCCGGGGCTGAAGCGGTTAAGCAAGTTGTGCTGGAGAAAGGACTGGAGTATATATACAGGAGTGTATATCGCAGTCCCAAGCAAGTTATACTGAATCTTTCTGGGTATCCCATTAACTTCCTTTCCCATCCAAGCACAATCCCCTCAATAAAAAAAACAAAGCTTATGGACTGTTCTATGTCTCTGAGTGTTTGAGAGATGGATGCCGGGCAGGTGAACCACAATATTCAGCAACCCCTACGGGGGCATGGCTACATAAAGGAATTACCAAATCGACCAATGGTTTGAGAAAGTTCTGGAAGCTTCCAATAGAAGAGAATGGTTTCTGGACATAAAAAGCTGTGTAAGAAAAAAAGAGTTGGGTGGATCTTGGTATCTCCCAACCATCCATCAAACCCAAGAGAAAAATGACTGGGTCCGCAGCCAACACACACACCTATGGCAGTGATAACCTGTCACCAATAGTCCCTGACAGGGCTTTTTTTCTCAAACAATAGGTGCTGGAACTTAACCAAGGCCCCACAAAACCCCTCCCCCTACACACACCCTCCAAATCACATCAAATAGTGGGTGTGTTCAGTCAAATTTCACGAAAACAGTAGGAGGGTCTTAAAGGGGCATTCAATACTAGGACTGCATTACATACAGAGTGCAGAGCTGTCACTTGTAAACACAGAAAGTAGACTTCTGTGTTTACAAGTGATTGTGGTGAGCAGGCACCAAAGGGTCTGAGCCAGAGGTGGTGGAACTCAGTTCCACCAAGTTCCCCCTAAAAAAAAAGCCCTGGTCCCTGATCTTTGGATAAGTCCACATCTTATGCAGCGACCCAGGTTATGTCAAGCATTTAGGACAGAGGTGATCAGTTAATAAATTGTGGCTATAATTATATTATTTAAATATTGGGATGTCATACCTGGTTGATCCCCCTGGAAGCAGGAAATCACAGTATCACTGATTGGACGAGATGTAGTATCAGTGGTTGAATGAGGATTAATCACTGATTGAACGAAGTGGAGAGGTTGATGTCACTGCCCCGCCTCTACACCTTGTCTAGTAAGAGAACGCTTTGCCTGACCTCCTTTGTTTAGAAAGCAGCAGGGCAGCCGCTCAGCATGGAACTCCGGAAGCAAGTGGAGATCACTGGAGCAGTGGTGTCTACTTCAATGATTTCCAGTTTTCAGGGACATTGGACAGGTATTGTGTAAGCGTAGTTACATTAAGGTGTAGGGCCCTGTTGGATAGTAGGGATGCCAGCATAAGAAAAACTCATCCAGTGAGCAATGAACATTTAGGCATAAGACCGCTGCTCACCTTAGCCAATTCTGCTATGGATGTATACATGTGAAAGCTTCAGTTAATGCCGCTCCTTGGGCCATGCCTCCTGACATGTTTCGCCCCACCCACTGGGGCTTAATCATAAGGGTTAGGGTTGACCACTATGATTAAGCCTCAATGGACGGGGCAAAACATGTAGGGGGCATGACCTGAGGAGTGCCATTGACTGATGCTTTTTATATATATATATATATATATATATATATATATATATATATATATATATATACATACCAGGATCGGCCAAATGTAGTTACGTTGGTCCAAGCTGGACCCAAAGTTGTAACTATGTATAAAATACCCATACCTGGAATCGCATTAAAAAAAAAAGGTTTTAAAAGATTTGGCAAACTTAATAGCCCTTTTGTCTTTTTTCTGTTATCACTCTTCTATTTGTCAATGATTCTAATCCTTTGTGAATAAGGTTCAGAAAGGCAGTATTTTCAATATGAAGTTCAAGAACATGGGGTCATAACCTCAAGGCAGCAGGAGGAAAGTTTAAAACTAACGTTAGAAAGTATTATTTTACCGTAAGAGTAGTTGATGCTTGGAACAGATCTCCAGCAGAGGTAGTAAGTCAGTCAACAGTGAGCAGATTCATTTATTTGAGATAAACAAAGAGCTATATTCAGACGAAAAAAGGTAATAGTTAAAAAAATACTAATAATAAAAAAAGTAAAAAAAAAAAATGGGGCAGGTTTACTGAACCACTTGGTCTTTTTTCTTCCATCACTCTTCCATGTTTCTATGTCTTTAAATCTTTGAGCATTGATGGAAACAATTGCAAAAGTCACCTTGCTGAACCTCCTATTTTTAAATGATTTTTTCTACAAAGAAGACCTCCATAGAAAATGATTCTAATGCTTGTTTAGAACTTACTCCATGCCACCCTTTTGTTTGCACACCCTGATGAGATTTGTCATGTTATGATCATTTTCACATAGAGAGTCGATTTATAAGACAACACGACTACCTGCAGATTCTATATGATATTTCCGCACATTTGCTGTCAGATCCTGCAATGTGTTTTCCTGGTATGAAGATATTAAAAGGACAAAGAATATTTACTGGCGTCAACACAAAATCACCGAAATGGCATGTCGTCGTTCCTGAACCCAATCACAAAGTAGAGGTTCCGTGATTCATTGACAAGAAACAATCTTATTAGACTATTGACAAAATTGGTCTCCGGACAATTTTTAATGTTTTCATAATTTAATTAGCCCTGAGACATAGGATGACAAGCGCATAAATGAAACAGTCTAATTTATTGCATTTTTACTAAATACAATGCCCAACTTTCCTCAGGCTCCTGACACCCTGCATTATATTCTCCACCAAACTGTGTCATATGTAATAATCTTGTTAGCCTTCTTTCATCTGGCACCGCTTGTTAACGAAAGACATTCTTGGCACCTAAGACCTGGCGGACTTATTTTTTTTGTTAACTAGAGGAAGGACGTGCATGTTTCATTGTTTCATAAAATACTTTTAAAACTGCCAAGTTTCCCCTTGCCGTATTACAATGACAGTGTTAGTCTAATTACCGCGTATCAATAACGTGAACTGGATGCTGGGTTCCCTAGCCTAAGCCTCACACATGACCTTGTTTCATCTGGCTGCTTCGGACAGGTGAAATATTAAGTGGCTGGTAGGCTCAAATGAATTCTGAGAGAACGGTGCAATCAATTCAGTTACCATGGTAACTTCAAACTATCGAAATTAAGAAAACGGTAATTTGTAAAAATCTATAATACAGTAAGCAATAAATAGTATTGTGTAAGACATCTACAATATGACATAATTATTGCAATCATGCCCAAAGGGACATTTCATTTAAAATAACATACAGTTGAATGGTTTTAGATAATCAAATATCTGCATTTTCAGGTAACGTAATTTAATTATGAAAATAAATATCATTGAATTCCTAATTGCCCGTTCTCTTAAGTCAGCCTAATGTTGAAGAGGTTCTGTCAGCTGCAATGGAAGATCAGAAAGAAAACACCAAACATAATCATAATATAAGTCTACTATAATGTATACACAGATACCACCAATATGGAAAAACCACCAGTATGGAAACACCATTAGTATGGAGAATCAGAAAGAAAACACAAAACATAGTCATTTAACAATTCTACTACACTGTACACATAGAATACCACCAATATGGAAACACCACCATTATATGGAAACACCACCAGTATGGAAACACCAACAGTATGGGAACATGACCATTATATGACAACACCACTAGTATGGAAACACCACCAGTATGGAAACACCACCAGTATGGGAACATGACCATTATATGGAAACACCACCAGTATGGAAACACCAACAGTATGGGAACATGACCATTATATGACAACACCACTAGTATGGAAACACCACCAGTATGGAAACACCACCAGTATGGGAACATGACCATTATATGAAAACAGCACCAGTATGGAGAATCAGAAAGAAAACACTGAACATAGTCATAATACAATTCTACTACACTCTACACATAAAATACCATCATAAATACCAACCAGTATGGAAACACCACCATTAAAAAAACACCACCAGTATGGAGAATCAGAAAGAAAACACTGAACAGTCATAATACAATTCTACTACACTGTACACACAGAATACCACCACTATGGAAACACCACCATTATATGGAAACACCACTATTATGAAAACACCAACAGTATAGAAACACCACCAGTATAGAAACACCACCAGTATGGAGAATCAGAAAGAAAATACTGAACATAGTCATAATACAACACCGCTATTACATGAATACACCACCATTATGGAAACACACCCAATGGAGAATAATAAATAAAATACTGAACATCATAACAACCATAATGGAAACACCATGTCAGGGCAGGAGGAGGACTCTAGGACCCTGCGTCTGTCAGGGCAAGAGATGGGCTCTAAGATCCAGCGTCTCCGTCAACACATCACATGGGCCTTTATAAGGAAGCCAGCCCTTGGCTGAAGTGCTGTTTGATCATCAGCTTGTTACCTGTGTTCCTGTGTTCCCTTGCTCCTGTGATCCTTAGTTACCGACCTGGCTTGTTCCTGACCTGTCTCCTGCTTGCTCCAGTCTTTCGACCCCGGCTTGTCTTACCGATACCCTCTGCCTGCTTCTGTGTTTGATCTCGGCTATCCACCTGACTTCGTCTGCTCTGTTATTCACCTGGCTCCTGATCCTGGCTTGTACTGACTATTCTTCTGACACTGTGATTCTGCAGACCTGCCACACCTCCCAGGGGCCATCTGCCTGCAGGCTCTGCTCATTACATCTGCAGTATCCCTGAATCCTTCTGCAGGCAACTCCGCAGGCGACCTGTGCTACTTTGTGCCCGACCAATCCTGTCTCACCTCCAGGGGAGTCTGGAACTTAGCTGCAAGGGAAGTCCTCTCTCCATTGGCCTCCAGCACCCGGTATGTGATACACCACCAGTATGGAAACATGACCATTATATGAAAATACCACCAGTATGAAAGATCAGAAAGGAAACATTGAACATAATCATAATATAGGTCTACTATAATGTATACACAGAATATCACCAATATGGAAACACCACCATTATGAAAACACCACCGGTATGGAAACACCACCAGTATGGAGAATCAAAAAGAATAAGCTGAACATAGTCATAATACAATTCTACTACACTGTGCACACAAAATATCACCAATATGGAAACACTATCATAATGGAAACACCACCAGTGCGGAAAAACGACCAATATATGAAAACACCACAAGTTCGGAAAATTAAACACTGAACATGAACATATATGGAAACATGACCATTATATGGAAACACCACCAGTATGGAGGATCACAAAGGAAACACTGAATATTATCATAATATAAGTCTACTATAGTGTATACATAGAATATCACCAATATGGAAACCCCAACCAGTATGGAAACACCACCATTAAAAAAACACCACCAGTATGGAGAATCAGAAAGAAAACACTGAACAGTCATAATACAATTCTACTACACTGTACACACAGAATACCACCACTATGGAAACACCACCATTATATGGAAACACCACTATTATGAAAACACCAACAGTATAGAAACACCACCAGTATAGAAACACCACCAGTATGGAGAATCAGAAAGAAAATACTGAACATAGTCATAATACAATTCTACCACACTGAACACCGCCAATATGGAAACACCACCATTATATGGAAACCCCACCAATATGGAAACACTGCCAGTATGGAAACATGACCATTATATGAAAACACCACAAGGTTGGAAAATCAGAAATTAAACACTGAACATATTCATAACAAAATATTCTACTACATATTCTACAAAATATTCTACTACAATGTATACTCAGAATACCATCAATATGGAAACGCCCCCAGTATGGGAACACCACCATGAAAACACCACCGGTATGGAAGATCAGAAAGGAAACACTGAACATAACCATTACGCTGTACACACAGAATACCACAAATATGGAAACACCACCAGTATGGAAGATCAGAAAGAAAACACTGAACATAACCATATTACAATTCTTCTACACTGTAAACACAGAATACCACCCATATGGTAACACCACCATTATGGAAACACTACCAGTATGGAAACACCACCTGTTTGGAAGATCAGAAGGAAAACACTGAAGATAACCATCATACAATTCTGCTAAAATGTACACACAGAATGCCAACAATATGGAAACACCACCATTATGAAGTATCAGAAAATAATCTACTCACACCTGATCTCAACAGGTTAACATTCTAACCAAAGCATTTGTCTTCTAGAGTGGTATGAGCATTATTATTCAAGGTTTTTGAATAAAGATACAAGTGTTCTAATACGAGAGAAAAATAATGTCTACAAACCCTTGCGGTGTGCATTACAGTATACATGTACTATAGAAGTAAATTTAGTCTGTATGTACAGTACGTTTGCATGCAGCTGTTGGAATTAACATCTTTAGGGTAGATAATGTGTGTACAGAGACCCTGAAATCACTCTTGTGCAAAGGTCTTTGCACACCATACAACAATTGTCCCAGCATGACCTAACCACTTGACATGATTATAATACAATTCTATTACATTCTATACATAGAACACTACACCCCCAAGATGACCAACCACTGGACATGACCATAATACAATTCTATTACACTCTATACATAGAACACTACACCCCCAAGATGACCAACCACTTGACATGACCATAATACAGTTCTATTACACTCTATACATAGAAAACTATACCCCCAGCATGACCCACCACTGGACATGATCATCATACAATACTCTTACATTCTATACATAGAACACTACACCTCCAACATGACCCACCACTGAACATGATCATAATACAATTCTATTGCACTCTATACATAGAACACTACACCCCCAAGATGACCAACCACTGGACATGACCATAATACAATTATATTACATTCTATACATAGAACACTACACCTCCAACATGACCCACCACTGGACATGATCATAATACAATTATATTACACTCTGACTCTATACATAGAACACTACACCCCCAACAAGGCCGACCACTGGACATGACCATAACACAATTCTATTACACCCTATACATAGAACACTACATCCCCAACATGACCCACCACTGGACATGATCATCATGCAATTCTCCTACACTCTATACATAGAAAACTATACCCCCCCAAAGTATGACTCACCACTGGACATGATCATAATACAATTCTCTTAGACTCTATACATAGAACACTACAACTCCAACATGACCATAATACAATTCTATTACACTCTATACATAGAACACTACACCCCCAACATGGCCGACCACTGGACATGACCATAACATCGAACTCCTTGTCCATGACCGAATGAGTCACTACTTCACGGACAACAACCTTCTCGACCCCCTGCAGTCCGGCTTCCGTCCACAACATTCCACAGAAACTGCCCTACTAAAACTCACCAATGACCTACTAACTGCTAAAACCAATGGCCATTACTCCATACTCATACTCTTATGCCCCGTACACACGGTCGGACATTGATCGGACATTCCAACAACAAAATCCGGATGTTGGCTCAAACTTTCCTTGCATACACACGGTCACACAAAGTTGTCGGAAAATCCGATCATTCTGAACGCGGTGACGTAAAACACATACGTCGGGACTATAAACGGGGCAGTAGCCAATAGCTTTCATCTCATTTATTCTGAGCATGCGTGGCACTTTGTACGGATTTATGTACACACGATCGGAAATTCCGACAACGGATTTTGTTGTCGGAAAATTTTATAGCCTGCTCTCAAACTTTGTGTGTCGGAAAATCCGATGGAAAATGTGTGATGGAGCCTACACACGGTCGGAATTTCCCACAACAAAGTCCTATCACACATTTTCCGTCGGAAAATCCGACCGTGTGTACGGGGCATTTGACCTCTTTGCTGCCTTTAACACAGTTGACCACCGGCTCCTTCTCAGCAAACTACACTCCCTTGGCCTTTGTGATTCTGCTTTATCCTGGTTCTCCTCCTACCAATCTCAGCGCACTTTCAGTGTCACTTACAACTCTATCTCCTCTACTCCTCTTCCTCTCTCTGTTGGAGTACCCAAAGGCTCAGTGCTTGGGCCCCTCCTATTCTCGCTCTATACCTCTTCCCTGGACCAGTTGATAACCTCCCATGGCTTCCAATACACCTCTACACCAACAACACCCAGATCTATCTCTCCACTCCTCAACTCACCCCCTCGATCTACTCACGGATCTCAAATTTACTGAATGACATATCGGTATGGATATCACACCACTTTCTCAAACTCAATCTTTCTAAAACTGAGCTTGTTATATTTCTTCCTTCCCGCCCCCCTCCCCCCCCATTACTTTACCATTTAGATCAACAGCACAACCATTGGTCCCTCCACACATGCCAGGGTGCTGGGTGTAATCCTTGACTCTGACCTCTCCTTCGACCCCCCACATCCAATCACTGGATAAATCCTGCTGCCTTAACCTCTGCAACATCTCCAGAATTTGACCCTTCCTGACTAATGACACCACAAAGCAACTTATTCACTCCTTGATTATTTCCCACCTTGACTACTGCAACTCTCTCTTTAATGGCCTACCCTTACGCAGGCTATCCCCCTTCAGTCTATTATGAATGCTGCTGCTAGACTAATTCACCTCACTAACTGATCCGTGACTGCTGCTCCTCTCTGCCAATTCCTTCACTGGCTTCCCCTACCCCACCGTATAAAATTCAAAGTGCTAACCACAACATACAAGGCCATCCACAACATCGCCCCCAGCTTCATCACCAACCTCATCTGCAGATATCGCCCTAATCGTCTCCTCCGCTCCTCCCAGGACCTCCTGCTCTCCAGCTCCCTTGTTACCTCCTCTCATGCTCGCCTTCAGGACTTCTCCAGAGCCTCTCCCATCCTCTGGAACTCCCTGCCCCGGTATATCCGATCAGCCCCTAACCTGTCCACCTTTAGGAGATCCATGAAAACTCATTTATTCACGGAAGCCTATCCCACACCCACCTAACAACTGTCCCCGAGCCCCCCCCCATCAAATCATTCCCCGTGTCTATTATCTTTTGTACCACCACCCCCTCCCTTTAGAATGTAAGCTCTACGAGCAGGGCCCTCCTGTCCCTTCTGTATTGAACTGTATTGTAATTGTGCTGTCCCCCTCTACATTGTAAAGCGCTGTGTAAACTGTTGGCGCTATATAAATCACGTATGATAATAATAACACAATTCTATTACACTCTATAAATAGAACATTACACCCCCAACATGACCCACCACTGGACATGATCATAATATAATTCTATTTCACTCTATACATAGAACACTACACCCCCAACATGACCCACCACTGGACATGACCATAATATAATTCTATTTCACTCTATACATAGAACACTACACCCCCAACATGACCCACCACTGGACATCACCATACTATAATTCTATTTCACTCAATACATAGAACACTATACACTTATACCACCCTATAAATGATATCTAGAAGGAGGCAAATTCTTAGTAAAGATCTACAGATTATTTCAGCTACTGGCTCATACATTTATCTGTTGGTATACAGTTGTAACATACAGTACATAGTCATGTAAGCCCTGGTTGGCATTCAGTACTATCTTGGTTGGTAAAAATAGATTTGCCTTCAGTGTAATGTATAGGTCAGAATAATTTTGAAAAGTGAATAAAGTTTTCCTTTAATAATAAAAAACAGGTGATATCTATTACTATTTACCATCTAAATAAGGCCCAATTTGTCCTGAAAAAAACAGGTATAATTCACCTGGATACACTAAGTAATTGTGATAACATGTACAGTTTTACTAACACATGTCAAAGTTGCAATACTGTGTTTAAGTGTTAGGATTTGTTTTACCCTCTGTCATGAAGAGTTTAAAACTTTTAGCTTGGGGTGATGGCAGCGCTTTAGGCAGTTGTTGCTTCAATTGAACATTATTAGCGTACCTCATTAGGATACTGGTCTGGCTGAACCATCAAGAGGCAAACGGTTCCCAATGGCACCAGCAATGAAGATGGTGGCATGGGACACAGCAGAACAACACTAGATTTGTTGGCGAGCATTTGAATTGTGCATAACACTAGTGAAAAAGGTAAGAGGAGAAAATACTTGGTTGGGGGGAGTGAAGTTTCACATTTAGGTCCTTCCGGCGACTGGCCCTTTAGGAGCTTCTAAATGTTGGGAGGGTGGGCATTTGGGTCATGTGACCGCTGTGATTGGCTGTCACAACCTTCACATGATCGGAAAGCTCCCGATTGCAAGTATGCATCAGGAGCTTTTCAATCCCCGCTGGTGACTGTGCTGGGAGCGCAAAGGGCGTTCGCTCTCAGCATAGAAAAGTGTTTACATAAGGTTGCATACATGCGGCCTCTTGGCATTAAAGCCCACCCACCGAGAGGCTGCATATCTGCATCAGGTCAGCAGGAAGAGATTGAAGGGCTGTCCCCCAGTTGTATAGTATTTTATTTACATTTTTCTTTTTTGCTTTGTCAAACGTTCCCCGCAATGGATTTGACTAATTCACCACAAATGGAAAACAGACATATGCACTCATCCTTACTACATTTTTTATCTATGATTATATAATACATGGATGTCAGTCTTTCTCAACTCATTTATTTTTATTTAAGTAGATAAGGTCATAAATTGGTGCAAGTCTCATATCAACACGTATGCCGATCTGTTCAGGACATTTTTGGAGGGGGCTATAGGCTTACATCTATATTGATGCAAAACAGGCTTTTCTTTTCCAGTCCTATCACCTTCTATGATCTATGGTAGGGTTTCTCTAATAGGGTTTCATGGAACCCAAGCTTCCTCCAGGGGTTGCCAGGGGTTCCTTGAGCAATTAGCAATATCTGCCTCTCAGATAAGTTCTCACTGGCACCATTGATCTTTTTAGCTATCTGTAAGGGGGTAAATCTTCTGGAGACATGCTTGGCCAGTCCATTACCTTTACCCTCAGCTTCTTTAGCCAGGCAGTGGTCGTCTTTGAGGTGTGTTTGGGGTCGTTATCATGTTGGAATACTGCCCTGCGGCCCAGTCTCCAAAGGGTGGGGATCATGCTCTGCTTCAGTATGTCACAGTACATGTTGGCATTTATGGTTCCCTCAATGAACTGTAGCTCCCCAGTGCCGGCAGCACTCATGCAGCCCCAGACCATGAAACTTCCACCACCCTGCTTGACTGTAGGCCTGACACACTTGTCTTTGTACTCCTCACCTGGATGCCACCACACACGCTTAACACCATCTGAACCAAATAAGTTTATCTTGGTCTCATCAGACCACAGGACATGGTTCCAGTAATCCATGTCCTTAGTCTGCTTGTCTTCAGCAAACTGTTTGCGGGTTTTTCTTGTGCATCATCTTTAGAAGAGGCTTCCTTCTGGGACGACAGCCATGCAGACCAATTTGATGCAGTGTGTGGCGTATGGTCTGAGCCTGACAGGCTGACCCCCCCACCCCTTCAACCTCTGCAGCAATGCTGGCAGCACTCATATGTCTATTTCCCAAAGACAACCTCTGTATATGACGCTGAGCGCGTGCACTCAACTTCTTTGGTCGACCATGGCGAGGCCTGTTCTGAGTGGAACTTGTCCTGTTAAACCGCTGTATGGTCTTGGCCACTGTGCTGCAGCTCAGTTTCAGGGTCTTGGCACTCTTCTTTTAGCCTAGGCCATCTTTATGTAGAGCAACAATTCTTTTTTTCAGATGCTTAGAGAGTTCTTTGCCATGAGGTGCCATGTTGAATCTCTAGTGACCAGTATGAGAGAGTGAGAGCGATAACACCAAATTTAACACACCTGAGACCTTGTAACACTAACAAGTCACATGACACCGGGAAGGAAAAATGGCTAATTGGCCCAAACTTGGACATTTTCACTTAGGGGTGTACTCACTTTTGTTGCCATTAATGGCTGTGTGTTGAGTTATTTTGAGGGGACAGCAAATTTACACTGTTATACAAGCTGTACACTCACTACTTTACATTGTAGCAAAGTGTCATTTCTTCATTGTTGTCACATGAAAAGATGTAATACAATATTTACAAAAATGTGAGGGTGTACTCACTTTTGTGAGATACTGTATATATCTGTATTTAGGGCATTTTCATATTTCAGTGTCACGGCTGTAGTTTAATGAAGTTTGTCAGCTCAGGAGCAGGGAACGAAATGCTGTCACAGCCTATCTCCGGCCATCTTTTATTTTGAATGCTATAAAATGCTATAACCTGATGAGTCCACAATCCCCAAGTGGCTCATTCTCCTTGTGCCAACCCTTTGAATGACACTTGTCACTCTTGAGAAGTGTGCCGTTTCAAAGAGTGAAATATGTTTTACAGTGAAGAGATGACTTGTTAATTAGGCAATTTCAGCACTTGTGGAACAACATTATACCGAAAAATAAATTATATGCCATGGGATTTATTATATTAACTAAAACGAAGTTACTCTTCACACCTTATTTAAAATGATTTCTTTCTGCTCATAAGAAAACAATACTATTTTTATGTTTATGATCGTCTAGGTGGTGCTGACGGTTAAATAGCGTCAAGCTCAGGGGACGGTGCTCCAACCTTTTAGATAGATCAAACGGATAGTATTAAATATTTTATTTATCACTTGTTTTTGTGTGAATTGGTTTTGAACAAGGGTGCCAGACCTCAGAATGATGACACCAACGTGCAGTTCCATTATATCTGAAATAGACATCATGATATGTTTGGGTGTGGACAGGCTTCTAATAATCTCCAGTCACTAAAGTGTTAAAGGTAGCCCCCCTGTGCACAGGAGCAGCATGTGGAGGCCAGGGTATTTTTATCCCATCCTCCTCCTCCATTGTAGCTCCTCTAGGCCTTTGATCCATATTTGACCCATCACCAGAGACTTTCATTTGATGCCAGACAGTTGGCTTGAGCACCTATCCTTCTCCTCCATGGTAGCTCCTCTAGTCCTTTGATCCTTATTTGACCCATCTCCCCAGATATAAATAAGATGCCAACAGTTGGCTTGAGCACCCATCCTTCTCCTCCATGGTAGCTTCTCTAGTTCTTGTATCCTTATTTGACCCATCACCACAGGTGTTCATGTGATGCCAGACACTTGGCTTGAGCACCCATTCTTCTCCTCCATGGTAGCACTTCCAGTGCTTTGATCCTTATTTGACCAATCACCACAGATGTTCATATGATGCAACACCATTGGCTTGAGCTCTATGGCTGGTCAGCCATGTCTGGTGGTTTCTGTGGCACGTGATTTGCAAGCATAGGGATGTTGTATGCTAGCAGTGGGCATATACACTGCAACCCTGTGTGATGATTGCTCTGTTGTCTGGCCAGGTCTTATACACCATATGAACTTGTATACTGAAATATGTAGAAGTCCAGGTCTGATTTTAGTGGTCGTTTTTTGGGAAAGTCCAAAATACTGAGTTTGATAGCAGCTAAAAGAAGTTTGGAAAGCCTGCTTTAAACATTTTAATTGAGGTGTACCTGTACTAAAATCGAAGTAACCAAAATGATCAATAAATGGAGGCACCCAAAGGTTCCTGCACCCACTTGCCTTGTTCAGAGCACCCAGGACCCCAATAACTCTGGGCATTCAGTCGGGTAAATATCAACTTCATCTCATGAAGATAGCACCTGTCCCATTTATTCTGTCTCCCACACTTCACCACTGGCCAATGAGGCCATCCATCACAACCAGTGACCAAGAGAAAGGTCGCATAGGTGCAGGGACCGCCCTGTTATCTGCAGGTTCAGCGGGGCTCAACGGGTCGATCCCCGCTGAGCAAGCGGATGTTCACGGGGCGGATCATCACGGATCCATCCCGTGTGAAAGGACCCTAACTATGTAACTATGTAAAAATCAGGGAGGACCACATTGCTGACTTCACTGGATAAAGCTAGTAGTAGGTAGTCACGTTAAACTGTTCTGTCATATTGAAGATGTTTCTTAGCTTATCCAAGCCACTTCTTCAGTTCTAGTGCGTTTCAGGAGGAGACCTCAGTATTTATATCCACACATCCTCACCCGATCACCATGGATTGTTTAGATATTGATGTTCAGAATAGAATGGGAGGTGTGAAAGTTGTAAAAAAACCCTTTTCTAGTTTCATAATCCCATGGTTGGTGTCAGGAAAACCTGTATACTGTAGATGTTAGTGCTTCAACCCTACATAACTAAAAATGTGAATTTATGTCAAATCACAGATGAAGAGATGTTATTACGGCATTGTATCTGGAAGACAGATGGATTAGAAAGCCCCAACCCAGTTCAGAGATTGTTATTTTGACATAAATGGCCTCTTTCACACCTTTTATGATCCAGAAGAACACAGAGATGCAATCTTTCGCCAAAGATCCTTTTGAGTTTTTCTGGTGCCCCAGTTACATACGGGACCACTATATGATGCTGTGTTTAGCTTCTCCCCACACTTCAATGGTTCAGTATTTTTGCTTGACCTTGTGGCTGCTTTAATGAAAGTCCAGTATAGGTAGCCACCATCTTTTAAAGAAGTCCTGAGGTGTCTGCGTTCTTTGTCTTTATACTATTGCAGAGTCCTACTATCTCCAGTTTGTGTGTTGGCAGGTGCAGTCTACTTTTTCCACATGCAGGTGGCGCCCAACCGCAGTGGCATAGCAGGGGAAGAAGAAGTCAAGAGGAACATGGTTCCTTTGTGGTTTCCAGGGTCACTGGAGAAAGAAGCTATCCAATTGGATGCTGCCACCCAATATGACTCTAGCAGCCATCTATGGTCAGGCAGAGCCTATTTAAGGCCCTAGCTCCCAGGTTTGGCACACACTCACGTGTGGGCAGTGTAGTGACAGGTCTCCCATCTGTCAGGGACAGCATTAGCTACAGGTAAAGGTTCCAGATGAATAGGGAAAGCTTAGGTCTTGCAATCTCTTTGGAAATCTTCTCGTTTGAGTACGAGATGGCCAGGCCGCATTCTGTTCCTCCAGATAGATGCTGTCAGTTCGGCTGATACCTGCTCCACTACATGCTGCTGCCATTTATGAGTGTTCCTGGTTGGACCTCCTTCCACCAGGTTTGTTGTAAACTGTTTTTGCCCTTACTGCAATACAAGGTCTATCAATTGCACTTGGACTGTGTGTGAGTTATTGCCACTGCACCCACCCACATGTGTTCCAGTAGGTGGTGGGAGTCAAAAGGCAGATACTGGTCTGTGTGGGTAGGTTTCCTGTAGACCTCAATGTGTAAGTCACCCCCTTCCTTGACTTGTAACACACAGTCCAACAATTTTAATTTGTTATTCCGTGCCTCTTACAATGTAAATGTGATGCATCTGTCCACTGTGTTTTCTAAAAACGTGCATTTCTGATGTTCTAACCTTGACCCATGTAATGTCCACATACCTGAACCAATGTTATTCCCATTAAAAAATACAAGGCTCTCTTCTCCACCTCCTCCAGGTACTGGTTAGCTACATTGGAAGTCACATAGGATTCCATAGCACAGCCATGTTTCTGTCTGTGGAGGTTTTCCTTGTACATGAAATAGGGGGTGTTGAGACAAAGACCCAGCAAGGACCCTACTTGGTCTGGTTTGAAGCAGCATTAAACCCAAAAGCAAACAATTATCATATTGCAGCTTACCAAGTCTTAGATGTGATAGTTGCATTGGTTTTCTTTTTTAAGCATTCTTCTATTTTCATTGTGTGATCCAGCCAGTAAGACTGTAGTTTTTCAAAAGAACAAGCTCTCCAGCAGAATGTATTAGTTACAGAGATGAGACAAACCATTTACCACTAGCAGGGGTGCTTCCATTGATCAGCTTTTATTTATTTATTTATGTAAAACCGTTATCCCAAAAGAAAAAAAACTGTTGTTGTAACTAATTATACAGTATTAGCTGAAGTCCAGCTTCAATTTGTTAGTGTATTTAAATCTGCTGGTAAATTTAAGAATACCCTCTCCCCCCCCCCCCCCCCCAGACTGACAGTGTTGCTGTCTGCTGTGCCCCCTGTACTCTTCATCCAGAGTGGAGGCACTCTAATACAGGAGGTGTGTTACTGACCAGATCGACAGGTGAGAACAGATGGGACAAAAGCATAAAAAAAACAAAAACAAATTGGTAAGCTGCAATATATTAAATCTTTATTATTTTACATTTTTGGTTTTGGGATTAATTCCGCTTTACATTCTGTTCAACTATTAGGAGTCTTATCTCTGCATAAAGGTTCACTGGGTAAAGTTGTGACGTGCACAATAGAACACCTTGGCTTTTGGGGGTTTCCGGAGTGCTGTGAAGATTAATCACAGTATGTCCGGCCACAAATGTGTATGAAATAATTCCAACAGTTACAACAGACATGTGCAGAACAAAAACATTTGTTTCATTTGTTTAATTATTTACATAAATTTATTTAGTTAAAATTGTTTAATTTTTTTTTTCATCATTTTTTTTTCTTCAAATTTAAATTGATTTGCATTTTTCTAATTCCATTTAAATTAGACTCGAATTCCATTCAAATTGAATTTATTTGATTTGAAATTCGAATTTTGAAAGATGGTTATATTCTTTCTAATCCATTCTATTCAATTGTTTTTTCTATTCTATTCTTTTATTTTCTAGTCTATTATTTTCTTTTCTATTATATTCTATTTTTTTCTATTCTATTCAAATTCAGATTTATTCGATTCGAAATTTGAATTTCGGAAAACGGTTATATTGTTATATTCTTTCTATTCTATTATATTATTTTCTGTTGTTTATTCTATTCTATTCTTTTCTTTTCTATTCTATTTTTTTATATACTATTCTATTCTTTTCTAATCCATTCCTTTATTTTCTGTTCTATTTTATTCTGCTCTTTTATTTTCTATTCTATTTTGTTCTGTTTTACTCTACACTTTTGTTTTCTATTCTATCCTTTTTTTTTCAGTATATTTTTTCTATTCTTTTATTTTCTATTCTGATCTGTTTTACTCAATTATATGCTATTCTTTTATTTTCTATTCTATTCCTTTATTTTCTATTCTATTTTATTCTCTTTCAGAAATTCAAATTCGTTTCGAAAACAATTCGATTTAGATTCAAAAACTATTCGAATTTCGTCATAAATTTTGACTGGTTCTTTCGGATTCGTTTAAATTCGTTACTATTGTAATTTGGAAATTTTCCGAATAATGAATAATGAAAAATTTGTCCGAATTTCAATTCGGAACGAAACGAATCGCATGTGTCTACCCTCAATTTGGTTAAGGTTTTTTTCAGTACAAATTTGCTTTCAAGGAACCAGTGACATTGAAGCTAACCCGCAAAGTAGAGCCTGGAGTGTTGGGTGCTTTTGGCCTCCAAAGTTGGCCATACAGAGGGTGGCCATAGATGACCCGTTTTTTTCCTAGTGCCCCTGATTTAAATATTGTTTATAAAAAACTGTTGATTTTTTTTTTTTTTTACCTCCAAGAAGAACGTTTCTGACCATCAGGGTCAACCTCATTCATATGTTCATCTTATGTTGAATAATTCCTCATTTTAGGCATGTATGATTGCACATAGATGAATCATGATGACATTGGTATTTGTAGTTCTTTAAAGCTGAATTTTAAGCAATTTTTATATAAAATATGTCAAATTAGTGCCGTGCATCACAGGGCAATACAGACTAACTGCACAGCTACTGATGCGTTTCACACCAGATATGGTGCTTAGTCATAGCTGGTGCACAGCAGTGTATGGCCATATAAGCATGTAAACCTCCAACAAAATGGCCGACTGTGCACATCCAGTTTGCGCTATGACATCATTGGCTTCTCCCAACGCATTGTATCATTAAATCATGTGACTTCATCAGGGGATTTTTACATTTGATCCAGCTTGGACCAACGTAAGTATGTATGTGCCATGCCTGTAGGATCCCCCTGGAAGCTGGAAATCACTGTAGTAGACACCACTACTCCGGTGATCTCCACCAGCTTCCGGGTCCTGTGCTGAGTGGTTTTCCTGCAGCTTACTGAACACGGAGGGTTGCACGTTCGATATGGGCACCCCTCAGAGAACACTTTGCATTTTTCTAATTGAGGTAAAGTGTTCACTGATTGGATGAGGTGAAGATTACGACAACACCACCCCGCCTGGACCAATGTATCAACGTAAAAATCGCCACACTCAAACTTGAGCTTTAAACACGTGTTGGAATAGTGGTGTGTCTTGGCACCTGGCCTTTCATGTACCTAAAGCTGGTCACACACACTAGAGTCTCAAAAGATAAAATAATAAGACTATAACACACACAATTTTGACTTGTATTTGATTTCGGAAAAAATCATTTCTTTCCTTCAAACACATTACGTTGTTGAGCTTGGAGCTAAGGAACTTCGGACAGAAAATGATGTGATCGGAGATTCCTCTTCATGGTGCTCCAACGTGTGTGCATGGCCAAAACAAACGCCCTGGCCTCCAGGTGAACATGCATCGACTTCACTGTGGTGTGCTGAAAAAATGGAAAAAAAAGATTTGGGCGGTGGACATGCCTTGAAGACCCAATCCTAATGAAGGGCAATGCAACATGTGATGACCCATCAGCAAAAAAAACGTGAAAACAAGAAAGGATCTTGAAGGGAACCTTTGCTTTGCGCTTGATGGCTGTATCAGGAGCACATGGTTATCTTCTCTTCACTACTCCACCGCCTGGATTGGGTGCTGGGAGTGTAGAAAATATCCGGAGTGTCTATGCTATAGGAAGGTTTGTGGTCTGCTCCCTTTTTCCTTCTACATGACAGTGCAGGTACTTGGTGCCGACCTGTTCAGCCACCTACATGGGGGTGTAAAGTGTCCTTAGTCCTAGGCAAGGTCCAGGTTGTGGCTTGGAGCTTACACAGGGCTAACCCTCTTCACTCCTGGCTCCAGGGGGCGCTTTTATCGTGAACCTGGCCATACCATTTCAAGTTGAACTCCAAACGTAATCTTTCACCACAACCTTTTCCTTTAACCTTAAAGTGGTTGTAAACCTCAGACATGAAATACGAACAAAGCATATCCCTCTATAGTGCGTACTTGTCTCAATCCGGAGCACTAATGCTGCGTACACATGGTCGGACTTTACAGCAGACTTTGCCCGGCTGACTTTTCGACGTACTTTACGACGGACTTTCTGAATGAACGGACTTGCCTACACACGATCAACCAAAGTCTGACGGATTCGTACGTGATGACGTACGACCGGACTAAAACAAGGAAGTTCATAGCCAGTAGCCAATAGCTGCCCTAGCGCGGCTTTTTTTCCGTCGAACTAGCATACAGACGAGCGGACTTTTCGACCGGACTCGAGTTCAACGGATTAATTTAAAACATGTTTCAAATCTAAGTCCGTCCAACTTTTGAGAAAACAAAGTCCGCTGGAGCCCACACACGATCGAATTGTCTGACGAAATCCTGTCCGCCGGGCAAAGTCTGCCGTAAAGTCCGCTCGTGTGTACGCGGCATAAGTCATTTCTATCTGCTGCTTCCATAGGCATGCGCAGGGGGTGTGCCTAATCACTATGTGCGGTGCCGATTCACCCTACTGCCCCAGCTTCCCCCACCCTGCAGTGTTGCTGGCTTCCCTCCCCTCAGCCCACCCCCATGGCTACTGAGGGGATGTTTCAGGATGGAGAGCGGGGGAAGGGGCTAGTAAATATGTAATTTACCAGCACCTTCCTTTTCTAAATGAAACCAGTGAACACACTCACTCAATGTATCCATTCATAACTGAAGCTTAGTAAACTGTGCTTACTATGCTTCAGTTTGTGAATGAACAGGAAGCCCAGAGCACTTCATTCCCTGTCCAGTGCAGCTGAGGCTGCAGAGAAAGGCATGTGTGTTTGAGCGTTGGGGTGCACACCCTAATACAGTAGGCTGTGCATACCTATGGTTGCTTTGTTCCTCTGTTATCTGCATGAGTCACTTCTGACAAGTTTTCCTGACACCAAGAGAAAAATGGTGACAGGGGAGGGCACAGCCTGTGATTGACAGATTCAGCTCTGTGTGCCGTGTGAAGGGGGATGTGTCCCTTCCCTCCAATCAGCTCTCAGAGCTCTCCTCACTGATGCAACCTCAGCTCTCCGCCCCCTGCTTTTCAGAGCTGAGAAATCCTGTGTAAATTCTGCACTTTAAATGGATGTAGAGGGAAAGACGGCTGTTGTTGGATCTTTGTGTATCACCTGAGGCCAGTCACCTCACTGGGTACATGTGAGGGTTTACAACCACTTTAATTCATGTCTTGAACCCAAACCCTAAAACCTAACCCTGGCTTTTTATATTCATTCCCTATTGTCACACAACTGGGTGGGCTCGGGGGGCGCAGTGCTCTGCGCCCCGAGCCCACCCTTTTTTAAAGCCAATTAGAGTCTCAGGCTCTAATCATGTGCTTTAATAAAAAAAATCCCCATTGGAATCCATGCGTCCGGCGTCCTGCATAGAGATTAGGGGGCCGGAAGCATGGATTAGGGGGGCGGCGCCCCTGCGCCCTGCATTACAGGCCGCCACTGGCCTAAACGCCCTGCACCTTCTAAGGATTTTGGCAATGAACCAAGGCACCAGAAGAAGTTTAAGACAGTCTAGGAGAAGGTTGAACTACTGGATTTTCTCCGGGAACTAAAAAGTTGGGCCGCAGTAGCTTTTGCATGTTTCGGGGAGTATATTTGGGGGCATATTTAGGGTTTAAACTATAAAAATAGGCATTTTTTTGAACACATCCAAAATTTGCGTTTTTTCACAATTTGCAGGCGCTCTAGGAACGTAACCCCAGGCAAATTTCGGGGGGGTCAACGCTTGGCCCTAAAAAGAAAAAAAAACATTGGTGAGAAGTTTGGATTGTGTGCAAAAAGTGTGTCCACCCCGAGCTTAGAGGTACACATACACTATACAATCTGCTTTAGATCTACCATCAGCTTTGCGGTGCCTGCCTGATTTGGTTCAAATGCAAACAGTTGTTTAGCTTTGTCCCCATATTAAATAGTTCTGGTAAGTCTCAAATGAGATTGTAAAATCAGATTGCGCAGTGTATGGGCAGATTAAGATGAATTTTACACAGACAATTCTGCCACAAGAGACAAATCGTCCATAGCAGAATCACAAAGGAGTCTTCCTATAAATGTAGAGAGATATTGATTTGTCGCTGGCCTGAACTCTGCTGAATGTCGATTGCTAGCGATGGGAGCGACGCTTTACCGCCTCAGCTACAGAGGGAGTCAATCCATGGGGACAGACAGGCAGCCTATACGCCATCCTAGGATGGCAGCAGTAGAGTTGCCTATCTGACATCAGACTAATCATACACTATACAATCTGATTGTACTATTTTTTTTTTTAACTTCTACCATCCACTATGTAGTGAAAGGGCCTGTCTGGTTGGATACAAATTGAATGGATTTTTTTTGTCCTCATAATACAAAGCTTTTGTAAACCTGCCCATACACTATCCAGGGCTCAACATTTCAAGTCCTGAGCTACTCACAAGGCCTTAGGAGTTACTCGCCATCAGTTGCCCCACCCAACTCCTACTCTGCCCCGCCCCTAATTCCACCCCTAAACACGCCCTTGTAAATTATCTCATGAAATCACACTGTTAAATGTTTTATGCAGAATTAGATTACAAAAATAAATATTAATAACGACAACTTTATCGGTGCCCATCACTGCAGCCTCATCAGTGCCCATCAGTGCCTATCAGTGCAGCATATCAGTGCCCATCAGTGTCGCCTATCAGTACAGCATATCAGTGCCCATCAGTGCCACCTCATCAGTGCCCATCAATGCAGCCTGTCAGTGCCCATCAGTGCAGCATATCAGTGCCCATCAGTGCAGCCTTATCAGTGCCCAATAATGTAGCCTATCAGTGCCACCCTATCAGTGCCCATCAGTGCAGCATATCAGTGCCCATCAGTGCAGCCTTATCAGTGTCCATCAGTGCCGCCTATCAGTGCCTATCAGTGCAGCCTCATTAGTGCCCATTAGTGCTGCCTCATCAGTGCTACCTATCAGTGCCCACCAGTGCCCATCAATGCAGCAGTGCCCATCAGTGCAGTCTTATCTGTGCCCATCAGTGTAGCCTCATCATTGCCCATCAATGCAGCCTATCAGTGCCCATCAGTGCTGCCTCATCAGTGCCGCCTATCAGTGCCCACTAGTGCATCCTATCAGTGCCCACCATCAATGCAGCAGTGCCCATTAGTGCAGTCTTATCAGTGCCCATCAGTGCAGCCTCATCATTGCCCATCAATGTAGCCTATCAGTGCCCTTCAGTGCAGCCTCATCAGTGCAGCCTATCAGTGCCCATTAGTGCAGCCTATCAGTGCCCACCAGTGCCCATCAATGCAGCATATTAGTGCCCATCAGTGCAGCCTCATAGGTGTCCATCAGTGCAGTTTCATCAGTGCCCAGCAGTGCAGCATATCAATGTCCATCAGTGCTGCCCTATCAGTGCCCATCAGTGCTGCCTCATCAGTGCCCATCAGTGCTGCCTATCAATGCCCATCAGTGCAGCCTATCAGTTCCCATCAGTGCAGCCTCATCAGTGCCCATCAGTGCAGCAAAACAGTGCCCATCAGTGCAGCATATCAGTGCACATCAGTGCAGTCCCATCATTGCCCATCAGTGCAGCATATCAGTGCTGTTTTATCAGTGCAGGCCCATCAGTGCCCATCAATGCAGCGGGGGTCAAAAATCCCGCCTCCTGGAGCGGGATTGGACCAGTGTGCTGTCTATCATAGGAACCAGTCCAGGAGGTGGGACTTTGTTCGACAGCAGCCAGCGTTTCATATCCAAGCTGTGTCACAGCGGGAGATCCCCCCTCTGTGTGACCTGACTGGCTCTCATCCTGACAGGGCATCAGAGGGGCCTGGGGGGCAGGGAGGCAATTGCCCCCCGGGCCCCTCTGATGCCCTGTAAAAAGGCTGCACTTCTTCTGCCAGAAGCGATCAGCCAGGAAACTGTCGGTCCATTCCGCCCCTCCTCCACACTCGCCCTCATCTCATTTCCACTCGCCAAATGCCAACAGGCGAGTGGAAATTTTGAGGGCTGCACTATACAATCTGGTTGTACAATCTCCTTTAGATTTACCATCAACTATACAGTGCAAGGGCCTGTTTGATTGGAGACAGACTGAATGTGTAGGTGTGTCCTGCTATTAACCACCTCACCTCCGAAGATTTTACCCCCTTCATGACCAGGGCATTTTGTGCTGTTCAGCACTATTTCCAACTGCCCGATCATACAGCACTCTACAAAATGACATTTATATCATATTCTGCACACAAATAGAGCTTTCCTCTGGTAGTATTTGATCACCTCTGCGGTTTTTATTTTATTATATAAACAAAAAAAAAAAACCAAACATTTTGAAAAACAAAAACAATATTTTTTACTTTCTGTTATAAAAAATATCCAATAAAATGTAAAAAAATCGAATTTCTTCATCAATTTAGACCAATATGTATTCTACTACATGTCTTTGGTATAAAAAATCCCAATAAGTGTTTATTGATTGGTTTGTGAAAGTTATATTGTCTACAAACTATGAGATCTATACTGGGATTTTTTTCCACTAGTAATGGTGGTGATTATCGACTTATAGTGGGACTGTGATAGTGCGGCGGGCAATCTGACACTAACTGACACTGGGGGGGGGGGGAGTGACATCACCAGTGACACTAATACAGTGATCAGTGATAATACTATACACTGTCACTGTACTAATGACACTGTCTGGGAGAGAGGTTAACATCTAGAGGCGATGGAAGAGATAACTGTGTGCTGTTCTTACTACAGATCTCTTTGTTTCCTATCCCTGCTTTGTGAGGTCACCCACAGGGGCTGCATCAGAGGCTTCCACTAGGGGTCACTTGGCTCTGTTCTGGGTTTAAGCTACCCATACACTATACAATCTGATTGTACAATCCCCCCATAAATCTATACAATCTGATTGTACAATCCCCCCATAAATCTATACAATCTGATTGTACAATCCCCCCATAAATCTATACAATCTGATTGTACAATCCCCCCATAAATCTATACAATCTGATTGTACAATCCCCCCATAAATCTATACAATCTGATTGTACAATCCCCCATAAACTGGCCTTACACTATACAACCTGATTGTAGAATCTCCTACTAACAACTATGTCACACCTACTGTATGTGATTGGATTGTATAGGTGTGTCCTTAT